>NC_022010.1:34198078-34202724 GCF_000317375.1 Microtus ochrogaster | reverse complement strand
GATAAAAATGCCACAGGCACCGAACCACACCTAACACAATCCTCGCCCTGAAGTGACCGCGCAGAAAGCTCTTGTTGTGCCAATGAGAGAGTCTGAGACATGGGTCAGCAAAGCAGCTGCACAGACTCAACAGGGTCAGCCAGCAGCAGAGGCAGGATTGCTATCCAGCTCATGCTAACAGCTCCTATCCCACGTCCTCAAATAGCTGGAGTCATTCCATTTCTGCCTTAGAGACTCTGGGAGCCAGAGTTAAGTCCATTTGATCCCCTACTAATCCACAGAAGACAGTGACCCCAAATGGCCTTATCCCAGGAGGTCAGAGTCCTGGACCCAGATCCAATAATATCGGATGAGATGAGCCTACTCTATGCATTTATATTCTCGGAAGGCTGAATACCAACTCATCTCTGGGGGCTATTAAAAACAAGAACAGCTAATAAATCACTGGAAAGCACTTTGCAAATATAAAGTAATACAAAAATGCTAAGCACCAATACTATAAGTGCCTGAGGGCGAGGCTGCTCCCTGGAGAGCATGGGGATTTCGCGTGCGCCAGGATGTACTACACAGCCTCCAACACCATTCACTGACAGAAGCAATGGCCAGGCCCCTCCAAAAACTTCATTCTTCACTCTCAGGCTGCTCCCAAATGCTCAGAAACGTCTCTAGACTGTACCGCACGATGATGTATTTATTATAAGGGCCATGTAAAAAGAAACACAGTGAGAACATCTGTACATCGCCCCAGACTACAGACAGGAAAGCAAATATCAAGTTGTCCCCAGCCGGCGATAAACCGAGTAAGCCATGAAAAATAATGAACTCATTAGAAGGTATTTTGTAGCAAATTTACCCTTGACAGCCAATCCAGGGTCTGAAGAGTCAGATTCTGAATAATGGATACCAGGGCGGGCTCCAGCAAGAGGCGCCATGGGAGGAAGAAGTAAGGGCAGAACACTCACACAGGCCTCAGTGAGAACCCTCTCCAAGCGGGGAGAGGGGAGCGCGGGGGGGGGGGGAAGCAACAGTGAACACAGAATACACAGATCAAACTCTTCTGTCAGAGAGAATTCTTTCTAACCCCGACCCTGACCCTGCCATGACAACGTGCATAACCTTGGAGCATTCGAAACCATTTGCATCTGTCCAGTCACTTGCCACTTGATATAAATAACCTACCTGCTGCCCCAGCTGTTTTGAGGATTACAAGAAATAAGGCACAAGAAGCACTTTACTGCCCTGCCTGCTGTATGTTGTGTGTGCCCAGTCAATGAGCTCAATCATGCTAGTGCAAATGACCTCAGCATGTCGGAGGCTCGTGTCCGGCATAGAGACAAAGACAAGAGAAGAAGCAGAGGTCAGAGGTCTATGCCAAGAGGATGGAGAAGGAAAACACTGGTTCCCAGAGGTTCTGCCTTATTGCTACTTGGGAACAATCGCTGTTCTTACTCCTCAACATTTAATCCATGGTATGGGCACCAGTAGTGCAGGGATGGTCAGGTGTGCTCAAACCCCAGGTTCTTGTGGAAGTCAGAGAAGAGCACGGCCTAACTCCTGGTCAATATAGACCTCAGCTCTTGGAATTCTGCCATTGAAATCTCAGCCTGAGTGTCAAATGTGTCCCAAATTTTCATCCCAAAACAAGGCAGTAATCTTCACAGGAGCAGACTGTTCTACGGTCCTCTACAGCTAACATGTGGACTTGCTCCATGCCTCCTATGGAACTTGCTAAATAGGTACAGTAACGTGAAACTAAAGAACAAATTAGTTCTTTCTTACTGGGCATGGTGGCATGCGTCTTTAATCCTCTACCTGAATTACTGAGTTCCAGGCCAGCAGTTCCAAGATAGCCAGGGCTACACAAAAAGCCTTGTCATAGATTCATAGATAGATAGATAGATAGATAGATAGATAGATAGATAGATAGATAGATAGATAGATAGATAGATAGATAGATAGATAGATAGGAAAAAGAATAAGCTGATTCACATCTTATTACTAGGATCTTACCTATCATTTATCATTATTACTATTAAATAATTTCTATCAAGTGTAGCAGTCTGAGTGAATAAATTCTATGGCATTTAGGCTACCAGGTCACAGCCTTTGGGGATGCCATCATTTCTTTAAAGGAATCCTGCAAAGCAGTAACACTAGATGGGCCCTAAGGTCCCACGGCCACCAGCCAGTCTCCCCTCCAGGTTCTCAGATTCTCAATACCCACTTTCATCCCATGCCTGGAGCAAGGGAAGCAGCCAGAGAAAGCTGAGTTTCAGCCCAAGTCTACTTCTTCCTTGTGCAAACAGTCCAAGAGCCCAAGGGGACAAACAAGAGAGAGAGCAGGAAACAAGAGAGCCTGGGTCACAATGCCGACTGCAACTCCCCAGGAGAAACACCGATGGGGGAGTGAAGAAAGGCGTAGAAGAAAGGCCCGTGAAAGAGATACCATCAACTTCGCTTGTTATATCTTTAAGTGTACTTCTGTCAGATCAGTTTTTCACAATCAAACTCCTGTCCAGATTTTTAATTTTGCTATAAGGAATTTTCACTGACCTATGCCTATAGAAGTTCCTGGGACATACTGGGTCCGGCCTGACTAAATCTTTGTTGCAGTCTGACTGGATGCACACTGCTAAGGAGGAGAAGACTCTCAGGGTCAGCAAGTGAAAGATTCAGTGGGCGCTTCTGCTTCCTGGCACTATAAAGATGAGAAAACACTGCTGAAACTGTAGTTCATGACTCCTGGGTGATGACCACCGTCCAGTCACCTTGACACAAATGACCTTAGGCATGCAGTCTCCCAGAGGAAATCTCAAGGACAAAAAGGAGCTGTCTAGGGCCACCATCTAGTCACCAAACTTGACATAGAATGACATGACCTTCATTGCCAGAACAAACAAAAGACATGCAATTCCCAAGGCGAAAGGGCCTGTCTAGGGAGTGTGGGGAAATGGGCCCTGTCCAATCAACTTAGAATTACAACAATATTACTCAGAAAGTGATGGTCCAGAACCAAAGGAGATCCTGGGGGAGCCACTGACTACATTGGGAAGTGGTACAAACATCCATCTCTTAGGATAACCATGAAGCTGAGCCTGTTCTCACGAGTCAATACTCCCAACTACTCACAAAGAAGGAGGGTCTGCCTAAACCACAGAGTTAAGTTCAACACTGTCCAGGTCAACTTAATAAAACCCTGTCTCAAAATTTACATTTCAATTAATAAAAAAGTTTTTAAGAAAGACACTCACTGCTAAGAACTGAAGTAACAAAGATGACAAGCAACTCCTGTTTTATTGGAGAATGGGACAGGACATGGAAAGGGCTGGATTCCAGCCCTGACTTAAAAGCTTGCCTGTGACTGCTTCCTTCAGCTAGACTGTCCACCCAGAACTAGGAGTTCATTCCTAGAGAGTTCAGAAAATAAACACTGCTCACAAAGGGAAATGTGCCATCACTTGGAGGTGAGCATGGTAACCACATAATGATGATAGGGGATCGGCTTCAACCAACCACCCTTCTACCAGAAGGTCTAGCTATGGCCTGCAAGGTCGGCACTTTTATCTGGGGCTGGGCCTCATCTTGAGAAACCATTATTATTTATTACATATGAAGCACTTTCTATCTGCAGAGTGCTTCGGAATTAGTTTTTATCAGTTACTCAGCATTCTTAAATCTAAACAAAGCACAAGCCCTTGGGGTTTGGAGGAAGGCAAACCCCAAGATTCACTCATTTATCACACTGGATAGGTCCACACCCATCCTCCCAGGAAGAAGCAAAGAGAACAGTGAGAACAAGAAACACAAAGCAATTCAACACTCGCTGAATGGGGCCACCGGGCGCTGGGCTAGCTGTTTGGAGTTACAGCAACTCTGAACCTCAGAATTTATGCTCCAGAGCAATTTGAGAGGGCCGTCATGGTCCCCTCTGTGGCTATAAGAAAAAGTATAAATAGGTTTCACATGTCATGTGAAAGGATGTAGAGCGTGTTCCTACATAACTCAAAACCTGAGCCACTGTAGGGATGTAATTCCACTACCAAAAGAAATGGTATCAAAGGGGGAAACACAGAACGGCTTACTTCTCCAGTAGTTAGTTTCCAGATTAAGTAAGGCAGGAAGTCTCAAAACAGAGAAGAGGGACTTTTTAGAAAAATGAGAGCTGACAATGAGAGACACAGAGACAGAAAGAACGAATAAATCTAAGAAACGGTTGAAGAAGAAAATAGGAGTTTAAAACAAAGGCCTAGTTCTCCTAACACTCCTGTGCCTTTGTGGGTTAGTGAAAACTAGGAATTAAATACATAGCTCTAAATAGTAAAGGTTCCAGCCACTCTCCACTGCAGACATCTCCCAGAACAGTCAAGCTGTGCTCATTACCAGCCACAAACACTGGGAAAGAGCCTGAGGGACAAGAGGGAACCAGGGCATGCTCACTGGAGCAGGGGGGTGACAAACCTGAAGACACATTGGATTACACAGGGAGCCCTTGTCTTTAAACAACACGGAAGCAGAGGCAGGAGAGCCCCGCACAGAAGCTCACGTCTGTCTCTAATCCCAAGAGCTAGGAGCAAGAGGACTGCTCAAAGTCAAGGCCAGCCTGCTCTACAGGAGTGTCAGGCCAGCCAGAGCCACACCTTTTTTTT
>NC_022010.1:34196846-34197925 GCF_000317375.1 Microtus ochrogaster | reverse complement strand
GTGTGCCACCACCGCCCGGCTCAGAGCCACCTCTTTATATGCCATACATTTTCAGGTCCTTCCCAGGCCTTGAATTTGCAACCACAAATTACTTCTGAAGAGCAGCACCCAGCCCCAAAGGCTGGCACAAGAGCAAAGTTCAAGAATGATTAGTTCTTTGTTGCCTTAAGTGAAAGCAGGCACATGTGGATGAACATCAGCAACCAGACCTCCGTAGTGCCACTGTCCAGCAGAGAGCCCAGGATAATTCAGCTGTGAAAGGAAACTGGCTGACACATAGCCCTGCCAACCACAGGACTGGCCCAGCGCACATCATTAAATACCATCCCCTACCCTCCTCTGCTCTGTCTACAGCTGTGTACGGGGCACAGCTGAGTGTGTGCCCTCATCCTCCTTCGCAAGGAAAGTTGTCTTAAACAAAAGTAAAGGTACTTGCCTGAAACACAAGAATCTGCCCTGCCGCCTCCTGACCACACGATGCTCTATGAGCCTCCCTGCGGTCATTAGTAAAATGGAGGTAATATTCCTAAGTCTGCCACCTTATGGACAAGTTACAGGGATCTGATAAATTAATAAGTGCGAAAGAGGTTAGTCCATTGTAAAGGGCTTATATGCCTACGTCACATATCATACTCCCCAAAGGATTAGTCATGGTCAATAAATTATTACTGTTTATATGACTGGTCTTTCCTGTGGTTTTCTCATAATAGCACCAAGCATTTGTAACCATTAAAATTTATGCTTTTACTGAAACAGAAGTCTCAATATCCCGAGATATTTCTTTGTAGAGTCTACTCCAGGAACCCAGACATCCTGATTGCTCTCTGCCCTGAAGTTCTAGTCCTGACCCAGAGGCTGCCATGCCAGTGTTCAGTGTTTCTCATTGTTTTTCACACTCCTGCCTCTACAGTAAAAAGGATTCACAGTTAGCTCAACATAAAGATGGCGCCACACAAGGCAGTAAATGCTTTCCCTAAGCTGGCACCATCCGTAGGTGCCAGGGTAACAAAGGGAGTCAAATGCTACACTGAAGAATCTGCTGTCCAACACTGCACTGGAGTGATGTATACACACAATGC
>NC_022010.1:34192778-34196557 GCF_000317375.1 Microtus ochrogaster | reverse complement strand
AAGGCGTGGCTATGTTTGGGCTCTGTTCCGTGTTAAAAGAGAGTAATGGTAATTTGGTGCAAATTGACCTTCTTGGTATATCAGAGGAGAACAAGAAGGAACAATATGAAACATAAGGAAAGAAACTGGACACGCACTAAGTTCTGGCTTAAGGCTAGTAGAAACTGTCGAGGACTGACGACAAATCTCCTTGCCAGAGAAAGAAATGAAGATCACAGAAAGTGAAGCACCATGATTCCGAGCGAGCTCTGGCACAGACTCATCAGCCACAGATCTCTCATCTCCCCGTCTCCGGAGCAATCCCTTGCTCATAACAGCCTCATCTCTGTCTTTCCCTTCATCCCAGGACCAGGCGGCTGCTCTGTAGCCAGCCTGGGGAGAGGGAACTGTAACAGGGAAATGGACCTTCTACAGAGTCTTCCACAATCAGAAGGAAGGGGCACTCTTGAGCCACTACGATTTTCTCAGAGCAGTAACTTTCCAAAGTTACTCGGGAAAAACAAGCTTGGGATACAGGCCACCACTGAGATGGTAATAACCACGGGCTGGAAAACCGTCAAGGAGCAAAGTAAATTCCTGGAGCTCATGTGAGAAATATACTGTGGAAATGGGAAGAGGTCAACTTTGACCATAACCTTCTACCGAAAGGACCGTAAGTCACAAATGCTTGTAACAAGGCTATAGCCTTGATGACAACAGACTGCAAAACCCATAAAGATGAAAAACATCTGAAGCCTTTCACTGTCTCACAGGCAGATGACTGTAGTTGACTCTAGGGCCAGGCTTCTGCGATCCTATTTCTTTTCTGTCGTTAACATCTGTGACAGCCAGGGGCTCATCCAGTTACTGGCTGGGAAACTATCTCAAGTCCAGTTCCATCTTGTGTGGGGTAAAGAAGCAATAGAAAGGGACCCCTGGTCCCCCTTCTCCCACGAAGTAGACCGCATGCGTGAAGGCAGCAGACAGTGGGCAGCGCCATGGTGCGTTGACTTAGTGTAAACCTGCCCCACGACAGCACGTATTGGATGCGCTTTCCCCTCTACGCACGACTTGTCCAGCAATAAAAGAATGAGGGTAGCAGGTAAACCAAGGTGCGCAAAATGCATCATGCGCCTATGAGCAAGAAGAGGTCTGCCAAGCAAAGGCGACAGCATGCCCCAAAACACTTAAGGAAATCACAAAGGAAGATGCAAGATCAGTATTTATTTTGTCTTTTCCATTCAAGTCACAGAAAATATCTGGAAGACTTTTAAAACGCTTTCTTTGGGGAATTCCACAGGAAATGAAATTATCTCAGGCAAAATTAGATGTCAGGCAAACAGTTCCAATAGATATCTTGCGGATCATCGCATCCAAGCCTGCCACTTTACCATGGAAAAAGACATGCCAGGAAGAAAGTGAGTTTCACAGTTGAATGGCAGTCGAACTGGGCAGAAAACCTATGTCTGCTGGCTGTAAGAATTACTTCTTAGTTCTGATCTCATGCTTGCACTGACTTGAACAGTAACTGCATTAAACCGACTTGTGTCTGAAAAGCCAGGGAAAATAAACTGTTCCCTGTGGCAGATGCCTGGGACACTGGCTTCTTTCTCAGAACTTCACAGTTCATGTTCTGCAAAACATGGAAATCAAGGAGGGTCCTGTTTCTTCAGCACTGCGTGCGTGTTTCTTAGGAATGTGCTGCCGTGTCTGGCATCCTCCTCAGCTCCTGCTCCTGCTCCTCTTTTGACCATATACGGCACTGAGTTCCAATGTCTGGGTCCCAGAACTCACTCAGGCTGTGGGTAGGAGAATACAATCTGCTCTCTGAGCTGTTTGTCTTTACTGGAAACCCACTGAGTACATCTAGGAAACATTCGCTGAAATGCAGAGGGCAGGGAGAAGTGATTCATACCCTAAACTTAGAAAGGAAAGAAAAGGCTGGGTTTTGGTTCGTTTTCTCAGGCTCACCTGAAGGGACGAGAAGCAAATTTGAAAAAGAAGATGGCAAGGGTTAGCAAGCATAAGAGGCCTCTGTTCTCCACTGTTGGAAAACCGTCCATGACTGACACCGTGGGAGGCGATTTCCGAGACCTTGAAAGAAGACAATAAGACAAGACAAGAGTCTTGTGACTAGTTTCTTCCAAACACAGAAGTGTTCTTGGAATGCAGTTTCGTGTTCCTCCCAGGGGTAATGGACAGGCATGAGCTGACTTCAGCTGGTGTCACTCATGTGTCTATGGAAAAACCTGTTTTTGTCATGAGTGGCTTGTCCTTGTGACTGGACACTTTACTGGGAGACTCTTTCTGTTTACCCTCCGAGCACACACTGTCTGATGCTCTGAATAAAGTTCGTGGTTGCATGAGGTTAATTTTTAGGTCCCGCTCTCTGAGGTTCAGGCTGCCAACTAGAGCAGTAAACAATGCATAACTGTGTGGGTGTCTGTGGGTGGATGTGGGTGTACGTGCAAGAGCACAGTCATGCCTGTGTGCTTGGGAGAGCCGCTGTAAACATAAATGCTAGGGACAAAAGAAAAAGGTAATTCAACCAAGTAGCCAATAAGAACCTAGGTTGAGTTGAGTGTTTGTCTTCCTGCTATGGCACAGATATTCCAAGTGGTATCAACTTTCAATTTTTGGAAACTGGATTTCAAGAGCAAAAATGTTATTTGAAATATCCCTGATACTAAAACAACATTGTAAGGTTCTGTAATTAAGTCCAAACAACACTTTCTTAAAGCACTATTCAAATCCAATTTACACATCCTCAAGTCATATAAAACTTAGGAAGGGTTTGAGCAGGAAGAATAACTATTCTATTCAGAAGAAAACAAGGTATCAGAAGTGGAAATACCTTGACTGGTATACAATTCTATAGAGTAGAAGATTAATAATTTCATTATGAATGTATAAAATATTAATTCTTTGTAAAAAAAAAAAACCAATCAACAGAATGAATATTATGAGACATGGTAGCACCCAAGAGCAAAAGGAAAGAGAAAAAAATCTAACTGCAAACCCTGAGCACCATGTAAGATCCAGTATGTGATCACCCACGAGACACCTTTGCTAGTTTGGGGGGTTCTATTTTTTTACCTTCCTAATGAGGACCAAGGATGGGCAAGGATCACATTCTACGTTGGAAATCACCCCCCCACACACACACCCGAGGTGATTCTAAATAGAATCTTCAGTTCTGTAAAACTGAACAGTGAATAACGTATTATCTACCATATAAGTAGGTATTCTTCTGCAAACTGGACATAATCATTTCTACCTTATAGTGTAGTTGAAAAGATTAAATGGGCTTTTAATGAAATACCTTACAGTGTTGGACATACAACGAAGCACCAAGTTCACGGAACCTTTCAATAGGATTTCTAATTCCTGCTGAATGACAATGGTTGCAGAAGAACTAAGGCATGTGCCAGCAAGCCTAGGTTCAAATTCCCACAGTTCTTTGCCACCAGTCAACTTGGGAAAGCATGTATAATCTTGTTCGGTTCAGTCCCCATTGCCTCAGAGTTTCTATAAGACTCAAGTGAGACATTAGCCAGACAAGGTCTCTAGAAATCACCTTGCAATGTAAGAGTATGAAATGTGATCACAAAGGTCGGAACAGCACAGTCCACATGAACGTGGGGCCAGAGAAGCATCAGCAAGCTGCTGAGGAGAAAAAAAATCCATGCTGTAGCTTCCACTGACCCAACTGATTCTGTCTGATGTTTTCCTAAGAACAACTTAGAACCATTTCTCCTAAATGCTCCGATGACAGAGGCCTTTGTCCTCAAGTCCCAACA
>NC_022010.1:34177944-34192648 GCF_000317375.1 Microtus ochrogaster | reverse complement strand
TAGACCAGGCTGGTCTCGAACTCACAGAGATCCGCCTGCCTCTGCCTCCCGAGTGCTGGGATTAAAGGCGTGCGCCACCATCGCCCGGCTCTACAGGGTTATGAACAACTCAGAAGGATGGTCCAGCTGCCCAGTAGTTGCCCAGACATGCAAGTTCAGACTGAGGTATGAAGGCCTGAGGAATGCTGGGTATGGAACCTACTGAGAGAAGTGATACAGAAGGGGCAAGCAAGGACTCATGCTAAGCCCCTCTCGAGTCTGTCCTCGGCTGCACAGATGTCATGTTCTCAGGCTTGAGAGATGGACAGACGCCAAAGACTTACAGAAGGCAGGGCACAGGTTGCAGGAGAAGCATTAATACAGTGGTTTCCACGGTGGGTTCCATGGAGACACACCAACATGGACAGCTGGCCTGGCCCACGGTAGAAGCCAACTGGATTTTTGTGAAAAGTTTCTTAAAACAGATTTCAGTAAGAGAAACATTGAAAACGCTGAGGTCAAAGGATTTACTGCCCCTATCACAGCCAGTCAAAGCCTTCAGAATCTGTTCAGGAAAAGGCCTCCTGCCTGTTGGCAGGACCCTACAGGAAGGGGCCAAGTAGGCAAGAGGAGACATGTTGGACTCCTGGGGTGCTTTGGTGGAATAGCGGGGGAACTCTCACGGGTAAGGGCGCCTAGACTCTTCATTCCTCCTTCTACGCCACAGCGGTCAATATCAGCTCTAAACTCATGTGACTACAGCCAGGCCTCTTTAACCTGCCCAGTAACAGCAACAAAAAGTGAAAAATAAGTGAGTCAAGAAGTATTTCCGGCAGCGCCACTCAGCTGGAATGCATGCCGAGCCACCCGCACTGCTGCCACTGCATCTGTCCCGACTCTCAGGACACGCATAAGCCTGGGTTTTAAAAAGGACGAGCCAGCCAGATAAATAAATAAACAGAGATCTCCCAGTGACTCATGCAAGCTATTAGGGAGAAAGTTATGCTCACAATAAAAACTTGATATCCTCCTCCTCCCCCTCCCCCTCCCCTGCCCAGAAGAAACCAGCAGTAGAGGGGAAAGAGGGTTCCAGGGGCAGGTGCCTGCTCCCTGCCCTGTGGGAGCAGGGTGTTTGGTCACTGGGGAAGGTTTTGATGGGGGGGGGTGGTCATGGTTACAGACCTCTTGAGACTTTAATAAGCAAGAACGAGAGAAATAACTCTCTCCAACCTCCACGCTGGTTTTCTATCTCATCGCAGACGCATTTGGTAGCGAGCAGCTTGTTACACATCCAAGGGAGGCGTCACAGTCCCAGGCACTGGCGGCACAGCCATTCCATCTAAAAACATATCATCTGTCTGTGCGGCAGCAAGCCCGCTTGGAATAAGCAAGATCTGTGCGTTCAGCTAGAAAGCACCTTCTTGTGCTCGCTGTCAAAATACTTCTGTATTAAACTTCTGGGATATGTGACTAACGCGCCTGGAACCTTTTCGCGCGGCTGGATTATTTATTTTAGGGAGGGGAGTGCTGCTGCGGCTGCAGCTGCTGGGTGGCTGCTGACAGAGAGAAAGGAGGAGGAGAAGAGGAGGGAGGAGAAGAGAGCAGTAAGGGCTTGCACGGGGTGGGCCCTGAGGTCTCACAGCAGCGCTAGGGGCCGGCCTGCCACACTTCATTATCGGAGCAGGAGAAGGAACTGAGCCAGGCAAGAAAGAACAGGAAAGGAAAGGCATATAAAGACAAGCAGGGCACATTCCCCAGAGGTGCAGTTGCCTAACAGTTCCTAAAAAGACAGAAATTAAGAAAGAAAAAAAAGCAAAACAAAACATAACACACATACCCCAGAGTAATCTTAGAACGGTTCTTCTCCAAAATTCCACAGTAACAGCTCCCCACAGCCTTTAGATGCAAAGCCCCAAACACTGGAAGCAGGCCCTGGAGAACTCAGGGACTGAAGGCAGATGCCTCACCTCCACAAGCCTTCCAGGCTGGGCCTGCCAGTCCCAAATTCCGCTCCCTATCTTCATGACTCTGCTACACCCTTTGACTTCCACGCTTCTCTATTGTTTATGAAACTACTAGAGATCATCGTCCCTTGCAGCTGTAGGGGCAGAGCACCTGGCTCTGGCAAGGCACTGAAGACTTTGCAGCCTGACTCCAGGGATGCTTGGAGGGCACCTGTTCACCTCCCACTGACCACTCACAAAATGCATTGCCTACTTGTCCAGTACTATACCACTGAGCTACATTCCTGCCCCCTTTGCACTTTTTATTTTAAGACTGGCTCATCACCATCTCAAGATGACCTTGAACTCACTCAGTAGTCCAAGCAGGCCTTGAACTTGCAACCCTCCTGCCTCCACCTTCAATGAGCTGGGATTACAGGCCTGCACTAACTGTCTTTTAAAATAAAGGATAATAAATACCTACTAATATGCACCTTACCTTCCATGGCCCTTATGTCCTCAGAGGAGAGACTAAACAAGCCCGTTGAACGCTACGGTAAGTCCATAATGACCAGCAACAATACTGTAGACAGACCTCAAGTAGCTCAGAGGACTATGAGAGGCTCCCTAGATAATGACCCTGGCACACAGTAGACACCCTCACACACAAAGAAGTCTGTTAAAGGAATGAACAAATATGCAAATGAAGATTAAATGCATGGAGACTCGTTAGACAAGGGATAAAGATCGGTAAGGCAGAGACTCATTGGAGAATTGGCTAAAGAAGAGGTAAGACAGAGACTCATTAGACAATGGCCAAAGAAGAGGTAAGATGGAGACTCATTAGACAATGGCCAAAGAAGAGGTAAGATGGAGACTCATTAGACAATGGTTGAAGAAGAGGTAAGACTGGGCAGACAGAAATCCAAGAAAGCAAATGATAGCTCAGGGTTGAGGGTCACAGCTACAGAAGTGGGAAGTGAGTGTGCCCAGAAGCCTGGCACAAAGGAGAAACGCTATCAGTCCCAGATTAGGAGAGAAATCTGTTTCTATGCAGTTTCTATGCAGTAGACTGTGAACTCTTTAGAGCCTGTTCATAGATATAACTCATCTACACCTTATAGAAACCCTATGTCCAGGATACAGGAGACCCAATGGTGGCATCAGCAGGTGAGATGCAAGTTGGTTCCGGAGCAGCCTGCTAAAGAAACTGGCTCTTATGACCCCCTCTGTAGATATCATGAGTTTAGCTGGGAGGCAAGACTAGAGGAGGTTCTGTCCCACGTGCACAAGGAAGCAGCTGAAGGAACTGGGAGCAAAGCATGATCAGGCTTAAGTAGAAGGAACGATTCAGAGTTTGTATTTAAAACAGACACGCCAAAGCCTAGATGGTAACCCGACCCTAACGCTACCCCCACCTTGACTCAAAACACTCAGAAGTCCCTCTTGCACTGAAACGCATTTGGTCCGACAGCGCATGTGCTAATTTATTTTCTGTGTATTCTCACTCTAAAATTGGATATTTTTTTATTGGAATAGTTTGTTCCCATCTGGTTTCTGGGCCAAGGATTCCATGGAATCTGCCATGGAGGAACAGCACGGCTTCAGCCAGCAGTGAATGGGCTCTCAGTCTGGCCAGAACACTCCAAGAGGCAGCATTGTACATGTACTGAATAGTCACAAAAATAGCTCCGCTAAAGGACACTGTGAGAATGGACGTGTTTTTCCCGTTCTCCCTCTGCCACTGCTCCGAAGACCTTGCAAGACGGTGTCACTGGAGAATGGAGAAGTGCCAAAAGGACTCAGTGGACCTGGAATTGAGCGTGTGCAACTGCCACTTCGGCTTTGCATGTCACCCTGGACAAGTTCTAGGACTTGGCCTTCTCATCTGTAAAATGAGGCTGATTCTCACCTAGCATAATTTTCCCTGCTTGTGTAGACCATTTGTGTGTGTGTGTGTGTGTGTATGTGACTGTTTATATGTGAGTATATATATGTTTGTATGGGAGTATGTCTATGTGAGTATGTGTAAAGTGAGCATGTGTGTATGCACACATGAATATGAGTGTGTATGAGTGTGGGTAAGTATGTAAGTGTGAGTGTATAAGTATGTGAGTAGGAGCATTTGTGCGTGAGTGTTTTGGAGTATGTACATGTACATGCACACACACACACACACACACACACACAGGCTCACACAGAGACAGACAAGGTAAGAAGGTGTGTCAAAAATATACAAGTACCATTTTAGTTGAGATACTGTTTTGTTTTGTTTTCAGTTCTTAACAGTGTTATATAAGGTAGGCTGAGAAGGTGGTTGCAGAGGGTCAGTTAAAACTTAACCACCTAGGGTCATATCGCCAAGTTAATTTCCACAAATGAAGTGTGCAGTAGCTAGTCACCAAAGAGAGGATCACAGATAAATGTCCTTTCTTTTCCACATGTGTGTAAGTTCCAATCTTATGCATGAGCTCATATGACATTTTTGTAGGTGAAGAACAGAGTGGAGACTGCAGCCATCAACTCCAAGCTGCTTCACAGCTCCCTACAGCACAAGCCACTCTCCTTTATGAAACATATTTATTACATGTGTCAGTATGGCGTGTGTGTAGACATGCACATGGCTCTGTGGACATAGGGAGATCACAAGCCAACTTTGGGACATCTGCTCTCTCCTTTCACCTTTAATTGGATTCTAGGATCTTACCCTGATCCTCAAACTTGTATTGTGTGGCAAAATGAGCCTTTACCTACTGTGCTACCTTGCTGGCTCCTTTTCTTTTAATGTATCTGTTTTCTTTGCTTAGAAGCCTCAAGAGGGCAAGAATAAGCATATTACACACTTCTCAGTCCTAGCACACAGCACAGCATCTGCCACATTCTAATACTAAGTGAAGTTTCCTAAATAAGAGGAATTATTTCAGTAGCAAATGTACTTAATATTCAACTGTAACTAAACTATTGCTTTAATTATGAAGATATATAGGATTGTAAATATTACCAGTAGTTAAGAAAACCATATTTAACGTTTGGGGCAAAATATGCAATCACTAAAAAGGTTACATGGATGGATGGACAGACGGATGGATAGACGAATGGACAGAGGGAGGGATGATAGAAGAATAATATACATATACATGTATACACAGAGACATGTACGTACATATGTACATACATACATACATTCAGGGAGTGGTGCGAGAGAATTGTCTGTATTCTGTCAATTGTGTTTTAAATAAACACTGATTGGCCAGGCAGGAAGTATAGGTGGGTCAACCAGACAGGACGTAGAGACGGGGCGATGAGAACAGGAGTATTCTGGGAAGCAGAAAGCTCCCTCCACAGTTCTGCCCAGACCACCAAAGAAGCAAGATGTGAGCTATGCCACTGAGAAAGGTACTGAGCCATGTGGTTAACATAGATAAGAATAATGGGTTAATATAAGCAACAAGAGCTAATAAATAGCCAGAGCTAATGGGCCAATCAGCTTTATAACTTACAGAGATCTCTGTGTGATTTCCTTTGGGGCTTGCTGGCTGTGGGGAACTGGGCAGGACATAAATCCCGACAAGTCAGCCCCCTAATGTTACAAGGGAGGGAGAGAAGGACTTTTTGTTCAAGTGGTAGGCATGACAACAGGTACCCATAGTCCCAGTTAACTATGGAGAGGAGAGAATGTCAAGACTGAACGTCACTTCATAACAGGAAGAGAAAACTCACTTGGGTAACATAACGAGACCATGTCTTAAAAGGGGAGAAAGGGGGCTTGTAAAGAGAAGAATGAATGGCAGGGTGGGAAGGAGCTGGGAGAAAGTAGCAGTAAGAATAACCAGAATGTATTATATAATTCAAGAAATTGCCAAAGAAACATATATAACCTTCTATGACGCATGAGCCACTGACTGCCAACTGCTCCCTGGCATCCTCTAGTCCCGAGCCGGGTACCACCACTTCAGCCCCATCCTCAACAGCTGATTGTTTGTACTTCTAGGTCCTCATGTCCAATCCACACTAACTCTTAGCAACATTTCTTCAGTGACAACTCAGAGAACTATATTTCGTTGACCATGTCTCAGAGCAGATGTCCCCAAATCTTCCTCTACTCCCTTCTCATGTCCTGCTTGACTGTATTTGGAGATCTCTCTCTCCTCACTGCCTAGAAGGTCTTTGAAAGCTGGTGACATCTCATCAACCACAATGTCTACCATGCCCCTATAAGTACAACTTCTTTTTTTTACTTACTTACTTACTTACTTACTTATTTATTTATTTATTTATTTATTTATTTATTGCTTGCTTGTTTGCTTGCTTGCTGTTTGTTTTGTTTTTCAAGACAGGGATTCTTTTTATTACCTCACAATCTTTCGACGCTTGAATATACAATGTTATATATGTGCCAACGGCTATTCAGATTTACAAAGGATTTTCTTAGGGGCTGGAGAGATGGATCAGAGGTTAAAAGCACTGGCTGCTCTTCCAGAGACCCTAGGTTTGATTCCCACCATCTGGCCGCCCACAACTATCTGTAACTTCAGTATCAGAGTATCTGACGCTCTCTTCTGGCCTCTGCAGGCACCAAGCACACAGTGCTGCATGCAGGCAAAACATCCACACACATAAAATATCTTTTAAGTTTTCAAAGAAGAAGAATGTTAAAGACATGTCAGTCGTCAATTACACCAAAGTTCTGGTTATTTATACAAACTGTACACACAGTCATGCATGCACCTTTCTATGCTTCTCAGAGAGAGGGGGAGGCAGGGAAGAAGCAGAGCAGGCTAAAAAACTTTCTTCCAAAATTTAACAATGATCATTAATGCAGAATGCATTGAGGGTAAATTTTGTCTTCTACTTTTTACTTTCCTACCCTGCTCAAAATCGCTATAGTGTTTGGAAAACATTTAAGTAATAAAACTGTCTAAAAATAAGAGAAAAAAGTAAAATGAGAAATAACCATTAAAACAAAAGAAAGAGGAAAAGCAAATATTAGTCCTCTGTGTACGACCAAGCATCTATAATCATAAATGTCATTATCCATCCCAGACATGTCCAGGTTAAATATGACACACTGGAAAATGGTACCCATTCTTATTTCTTTTTTTTTTTTTTTTGTGGTACTTGGAATTGATTTCAAGGCCTAAAGAGGCTCTGTCACTTAGCAAAACCCTAGCTATGCAATGTTCTTTGAAACTGCCCCTGCCGCTTGTTTCCTGGCTTAGCTAAGATCCATTACTATAAATGAGGATGGTATGGTGACAGCTATAGGCTTCTAGAACCTTCCCTCAAAGGAACAAAAGCTCTTGGATTCTCTTAGAAGTCCGACGAGAAAGAGAGGGTATGCCATGCCTTCCCACCTCTTCCACGTGGCCTGCCATCTGCCACACCCTGCCCATCATCATAAGGTCACCATACCATACTCTACAGAAACTGTATTGTTAAACTTTGGTCCCATTGATGTCTCTATTTGGTCCCACTGATTCCTTAGCTGTTGCTAAGGCACAACTCAGGCAGAAAAAAAGACATCCAATCCTTTTGAAATACTTGGTGCTTAGTCACTATGCTGCCATAAAGTCCACTTTGGCACTGCCTCAATGGTGACAGTATGTACTGTGGCTCAATTTCAGGAAGACAATGAAAACAGTCCACCTATAGGACACAGTGGCCTTCTCCATCAGTTGTTAGCGCCACAAAGAATCAGCCCACACATACTAGCACAGGACACCCCACATTGTCATGCCTACTAAACCAGGGCAGGTTTGAAGCAATAGCTAGACGCACTCAAGATGAATTTTATTTTCTTTTTGAGTCCTAGCCTGCATTTACTGGATTTTCTACACGAGAATTCACTGTTTTCTTATTTAATAAAAAAGAAAAAGAGAAAAGGTCCCTTAGGAAGACATGTCAACAATAAGCCCCTTAAAAAGGCAACATCTCCCTCAGAGCTGAGGCCAGAGCCTCCTCAGAAGCACGGATGCAGGGAACGGGCTGTAACTAGGTCACTGGATTTTGCTTCCTCACTGTAGACCTCTTGCAGACGCTCACCAAAGCCTCCAAGAGCTCAGGAGGCTAACTCTGTACAACTGCTGAGATGAACTAAAAGCAGCACCGTCACTCGTGAAAACCACTCTGGAACGCTTCCCATATTCATGGCACGGCAGAAGGTGCCAGAAGTAAGCAGAGGCCACCCCACCCTCCAGACGCGGGCAGTGGCAGACGCTCGAGGTACAATGTGATGAGTTCTCCGCGTTCCCACTCAAAGCACTGTGTGGCTCTAGCGAGGGGAGGATTATTTCTAGCTGGGAGAATGACAGGTGGCTCCAGGACAGTCAGTGTTCCACCACCAGGAGACACCGGAACAAAGTCGGATGGGACAGATCCAAGGCCAGGGTACAGCTCTGCTGGCTGGCACCCAGGGCAGCAAAGGATGACCTTAATTCTGAAAAGAACACTCAGTGCCAGGCTAGGGACTTTGGGTATTTCCACAGCAACAAGGCAGACTGTCACTGTACGCACAGTGTGTGCCCCAGGAAGTATGACAGTTGAGGAGGATCTTTATGTGTACCAATAAATTAAAGATGTTGGAGGAAAAAGAGGAAGAGACTGTAAACAAATGTCGACATTATTGTAAACGATCCATAATATGTTCTGGGGGAAACTGTTGGGAATGACTGTTCCTCACAACTGGAAAAATATATCTTTCCAGAGTTGAAACTCTGGTGAGGAGGGAAGAAGATAATGGAGGGAGCACTGGCAAAAGCCACCGCTCTGTCTTCAGGTGGTTGTCACTGATCCAGTCCAGATGGTTCAGTCCCCTCCTTTAAGGCGACAAAGTTCAACATCTGCTCATGCCCATGCCTGTAGCATCTTTTCCACAGCCGTGGCCACCCGCAAAAACTCTCAGTAAGTAAATCCTACCCTTCGATGGAATGATAACATCGTAAGATTGAGGGTTAGCTGCTTTCAAAATAGAAAGTCCACCACACCAAAAAAGGGATGCAAACAAGAAGCGGTTGTTCTTCCTATGCAGGCAGGCTCCAACCCCGCCCGTTCCGATCAGAACCCAGAGAAGGAAGCCTAACCACGTTGAGGGATGAAAAGCTACCAAGTGATTTTCACACGCAGCTAGGTACGGAGGGATGGGGGAATGGAAATGATCACTGGACAGTGAGAACGTGGGCGAACCAGAAAGGCTGACCATGGAGCATGGCAATCACAGTAACCCTGGGGAAAAACCAACTCACTTGCAAAGTCTGTTTCCCTGGCATTTTCTGAAGAGTGAGCGTCTTGTCAAGACAATGTCAGGATCGGCTGGGCCTGTCGGCAGAAGCAGGAATATCGTGGAAAGAGCACCACCCAAGGGTCTCCTGCAAACGGGGCCCGGAGCTAGCCTTGTCACATTCCACTCCAAATCATGACAGGGCAAAGGGAAAGTGAGCGAGCCCAATCTCCAGCCCTCTGTGTTGGAGCGTTGCAATGGGTAATTAAGATCCAGGATTGGAGAGGAGCTAGACAAGCAACAAGTAAACAAAGCCCACTATATTCCAAGGGGGTGCAAGCAGGTCCTCCCGACCTGAGCCTCAGTCTCCACATCTGCACAGTGGAAATGGCAGTGTATGTCTTACGTGTTGCTGTTTTTTCCCAAGATCTGGCATGATGCTAACATCACCGTGATTATCAAGCAAATAAATTAATAAGAAAAATTGAAATTGCATTCCATGACAAGATTATCTGCTGAAAATAAAGATGCATGAAAACATGCAGGAGAAAAACAATAGACAGCTCATGTCCATACATACATATGTCACTCACATAAACCAAAAACAGTTCTCTCTAACAGAAGAAGAAACTAATCCTCTCCTACAGGAGAATTAGTACATGAAAAGAAACCATTTATAGGTGAACTGATAGACAATAAATGGGGATTTTCCCCCCCACTGGCGCTTGTACCTCCCTATACAAATAAAGATCTATTGCTATAAGAATTGATCCAGTACCAAATGGCTAAGTGTTAAAATCAGTATTCAGCCAAAGCCAGTGCTGAACTCCATCACTGTCCCCATCTGAACTCTTATAAGAATAAACAGAGACAGAAATCTTTAATAAATAAATAAATTTATTAAAAAAAAAGGAATAAACAGAAAGCTTCCTGACCCTGACCCGAGTTCCAGGGAATAGTACAGCTATTCCATTTAAATCACTAGATGTGAAATTCTTAAGTAGACTTTTTCTTGAAAGATTTATAGCCTTTGGTAAAATTAAATAATGAAAAATTTAAAATACTTCTCAATGGCCATTCTGTTTAATGATTTCATCAAGCAGTCCTAAGACAATTATAATTATGATATAATCTAATCTCATAAAAAAATATTGTCATTCTAATTCATATTTCATAATCACTTGATGGCTTCAAAGAATATAATCTTCCGAGGAACTGAGTTCATGTAGTCTAAGATTTAGCTAGTCTAAATATATGTGAACCACCAATTTCTTTAATACTTTAACTATTTCAAAATTGTTAATAAAGTGTTTTATCCATCAAATAGCTCACATGACTATCATAACATTTTACTCAGAATATTTGTTAATATTTCAGCTGACTAATCAAAGCGCATGAACACTTTTAAAAGATTTTCATTGCATATTGCATGCAAAATGCTCTCCTACATTCCAAGGTACGTATCTGGGTGTCAATAGCAACTCGCAAGTACTTGTACTTATCTGTTCACATTGTTAATGTTTTTGTACTCACACAAAAGTGGTAGCATCTCTGATCATACATACACACAATGATTGCTATGCACAAATTCAAGCGACCAAAATGTTAATGGGGGAGAGACGGGCAGCTTTACCCTCTAAAGGCTGAAAGCAGATGTCTAAAAACAGGGCAGGTTTTATTCAAATGCTAAAGTCAAATCAGGGCACTCTTAAATTGGGTTACCTAACTGTATGTGTGTTTCGTGACTATGGAAAGGCAGCAAATACACCATGGAAGAGAGATCAAGGCATATGTATCAAATACCTACAACCAACTAGACAGTTCAGCAAGACATCTAAAAGAACTCAGACCTCACACTAAAGACAAACGTGCACACAACCAACCACTACAATGTTCATGGAGTACATAGTGGGGTAATGGGAGGGGCCAGAAAAATCTTCACAAGACTTTAAGCCCTAGACTATAGCTTGCTTGCCCAGACTCATGAACAACTCAGAGAACGAATAATCCCTGACAGGATGTGGCAGGTGGCAGGTACATGAGAAAGCACACATTCCAACGCTCTCTCAACATGACTGAGCCTCAGTTCTGGGAAGGCTAACATGGAGAACAGCATGGTCACTACACCTAAGTTTCTGCAGCTGTACTAGAGAGCAAATGTATACAGAGTGCATCTAGCGGGGCATCCAGCACGCGCTTCGGAAAAGTTCAGTATCGATAGTCTCTTTTCTGCTACTTTCCCAGGATGAATGCACACAGTAGGTGAGCTCAGACAACCCACACAGTCGGAGAGCTCAGACAACCCACACAGTCGGAGAGCTCAGACAACCACAGTTCTATCACCTTTCGACTTGGTTCACAACTTCAACCTCATGCTGAACTAAGGAACAAGCTCTCAAAGCAGCAAGTGAGGGAGCCGCAGCAGAAGCAATACTTACACAAACCACTCCAAAGTTTCTCAGCTCCCTTCCATAGGATAAGCAAGGCTTCCAGCCGCTTCAGCTATCTGGGCTCTAATCTTTCATCTTGGAAGCATCATGTGTAAGTAGGTATAAGGACTTATCTTAGTTTACCAATGATTACACAGAGGAAAACCATATAGTCATTGACAATACAGCACGTTTAAGGTCTCCAGAGGTCTAAATGCCCATGTCTGTCTGCTGAGGACATCAGCATGCAGGAAGACAGCCCTATTTGGGGAGCCGGTTTAGAAAGGCCATATATCTTTCAGCTAACGACCTGCAGAAAGGCAGGCAGTGAAGGATTTCTCTCCCTTGCACCTGATGACATGGGATGCCGGTGCCTTCAGTTCTACGTCAGTCATCCTTCACCACACACTGACGCTGACAACCAACTCCACTTCTGAAGCCTCGGAGGCACAGGAAAAACACCGGTGATGACACCAGCAATGAATGGAATGAAGTGGATGGATACTCATGCTCCCAGATGCACGTGAACATTATATCGAGCTGATCACAGGCTGCCTTATACATCTGATTAATGTAAGCCAGTTCCCATCAGGAAAATCCTTTATTTAAAGGGGTACCTGGGCCCAAAGTAATAAACAACAACTGCAAACAGCACTGACCATGTGCTACTGGAGGCCCTGTCTCAGACCATTAGACCACTCCCATGCACCAAAGGCAGCACCTACCACACTGTAAAGTCTGCTTCTTCATGTCCATATAAGGGCAGCTTCACTTGCTCTGGCTCTCACCTTTCCTTTGTAGTTCTGGAACACATCATGTGCCAAGTTTAATTTCTTAAGAAAAGGTGGGCAAGTATTTTTCCAGCTTAGTGTGGACTCACTTAAATTTACCAGACGCTTTGTGTGAAACCACTATGTATACAGACAGCTTTAGAGAGAGACCCTGGGAGTACAAAAGTGAATTAAGCCACAGTCACTTTATGGGCATAGCTCACTGCACTGAGTGCAATGTAGGCACTGAGTGAAGGTTATCTATTGAGTGTTGCAATACCAAACTACTGTAAATGTTCTTTCCATGAAAGTCCTTAAAAACAGAATGGGTTTAAAAGGCAAACACCAGAATTGCATTCCATAGTGAATGCATACACACACACACACACACACACACACCTTACTAACATTATGCACTATCTGTCATTTAGGATAATAAGATTATAGGTAACACTTCCTTCCATCTTCCCTCCTCTCATTCCCTTTCCAGCTCCTCCTGTGTCCACTGGGGGGAAAGGGGCATAATTAGCAAAGTTTCTAAAAGAATCAACTACATGTATTATCTCCAAGGAGCACCAATAAAGGTCATTTTGAATAAAAACAGTAATACTCCAGGGACAGAAGTTGAGAGTAAATGAAAAGGGAGATAGCATTCTCAGAATTTTGAGTTCTTATATTCTACATAAATAACATACTCTCCTTTGCTGGAAGATGCATGAAAAGACACACGTGTATATGTGTGTGTGTGTGTGTGTGTATGCATGTGGCCGCAAGCATGTGCACCCATCCACACACACACATGCACAGGTGAGACTAGATCCTTTATAATATGACTCATGCATGGGATCCTGTTTGGATGTATTATATGTTCAGGAAAACTGGACAATTTCCAAGAGACTGACATTCTATCTCGCAGAGCCTCGGAAAGTAAAACACAACAGAATACATGCTGACAGGGCTACAGAGGTGGCTCGGTATTTAAGAGCACTGGCTACTCTGTCAAAGGGGTCCCAGCACCACACGGCAGCTTCGAGACCACCCGTCACTCCAGTTCCAGGAACCCAATGCCCTCTTCTGGCTCTCCTGGGCACAAGGCACATGTCTGCTAAACAGATACACATACAGGAAAACACTCAAGCACATGAAATTAAAAGACGAGTAGGGGACACCGCACACACACACACACACACACCACGCACACACACACACACCTGATGCACAGGAAAAGAGGAATGGCACTAAGGAAACCAAGAGCAGAATGCAGCAGACATCCCCAACTGAACAGCAGGATCAGCCAGCGTAGGAAGTGCTCCTGAAACTATAGCCAACTCTAGGTGCTCATCATCGGCAGCACACAGCTAAGCTTAACCCACGTACCTATGTCTATTATTATATCTGTCTACATATTATCATGTATTACATACCATATATTGTGTTATATATAATTATAGATAGATATGTCTATATCATACTATATATTCCTCTGTGCCTATCTTAGGTGACTCTGGGCAGCATGAGAGAAGGTGGAAGAAGTCTATCTTTGTGCACCTGCCCTGGGTGGTGAACAGCAGTAGTTAAAGCATATTCAGTGACTCATGGTTAAGCTTTACATCCTTAGGAAGGCCAATAAGTTACTTATACGAGTCTGAGTGAATATGTTTATTGATTTTTGTTTTATACTAAAAGTAAGAATCTGTTATTTAAAACATCTACATGTAGAAGGCAGAATCAAAGCACAAAGATTTCAACAAAACTAAGGGAAGGCTGAGAGCTTCACACTCAGGAGCATTCAATATCCACTTCTATGGAGCAGGCTATGGGGTGCAGGTACTCATTCATGCCTTAAACAGATCATCTGCCTGCAGAGAGCTTCACTTGGAAAGAATTTAAGGGAAGATAATAAATTAGGGAGACACAAGGAGTCCCTGAACTACAGTGCCATCACCTACAAGTTTACCTTTACAGACCAGAGGATGAATGTCCTTTAGTCAGGGAGCAATGGCATATTTTTGTTCCTAACAGACCTGAGAAATTCAAGTATAAACAGTGATACACATTTGTAGTCCCAACACTCAGGAAGGAGAGACAGTATGTCTGAAGTTCTATGCTTTCTGCAGCACCATAGGGAGTTCAAGGCCAGCCTGACCACATAGGAAAGCCCTGACTCATGAAACCAAGAGTCAAGGATGCAGCTCAGTACTGGACTTCTTATCTAGCCTTTGCCTGGTCTAATCCACCTCCACTACCACCACCACCTTGACCAAGAGCACCACAGCCTCCACCACCACCATCACCACTATCCCCTCCACTACCTCGACCACCACCTCCACCTCCACCACCTCCACCTCCACCACCTCCACCTCCACC
>NC_022010.1:34174557-34177844 GCF_000317375.1 Microtus ochrogaster | reverse complement strand
CCACCTCCACCACCTCCACTACCACTACCACCACCTCCACCACCATCGCCTCCACCACTATCATCACCAACTCCACCACCATCACCATCACCATCATCACTACCACCACACACATGGGATGGGGCATGGAGAGATCCAGAGAGATCAATTCATAGCAAATATTCTGAGAAGTTCTACAGCAAAGAAAGACGGCCTCAATTTGCTTAAGTAAACAGTTTTCCAAATATGCCTTTCACAAACTGACCCCCCTTTTCATGGGGTACTGATGAACAACATCAAGAAGATTAACAGCATGTGCAAAGACCTTCACCTTATGGGGGAACTATTTTTCTTTAAGAAACAGTAAAGCTTATGCTTTCTATAAAAATTTTCAATGTCTTGATTCTTTGAGGTCAAAAAATTTATGCATTTGGAATTTCTCATTGCCAATATTCTGGAGGAAAGATACTTCTAGTCACCAACTACAGACACGTAAACAGCTCAGTCCACCACTTCCCCTACTACCTAATTCACACAGATCATCAAGCCCCCAAATTTCTCTGGTCAGCTTCTCACCCTGTGTGGCTATAGGTGTCCTATGGGCAAAGGCCCCACCGAAACAGCAATTGGCAGAAAAGGGTACAGTGGGGACTTAGCACAAGGCAGGAGTAAAAGACACTAGAGTCTCATTGCTGTTGAAGATCCACGCAACCAAGTTCCCAAAATGCACACGGGAAGGCCGCTAAGAGGGAAGGCAGGGGCAATCCTAAGCCAGTCTTTGTGCCACACTCCTTCCTGTTAATGAAGTTACCAGGAAGGGAGGGAGGGAGGGCGCGATGAAGGGAGGGGGAAGGACGGGAGCGATCAGAGAGGCAGACTTGGAAAAGGTCAAGTATGCTTAATTGATATAAAGAGAGTTCAGCTTTCATCTGATTCCTGGCATCATCCAACCAGGAACAGATTCTCTGCTAATTTCCCCGCTGCCTCCGACACTGTCCTTCCTCCCACCTAGTCAGAGCTCGTGTTAAAATGTGGTAACAGTAACCAGGGATGTGGTAAGCACTGGTCATCACAGCATACTGGGATGCCAAGGTGGAAGGATCTCTTGAGCTCAGGATGTCTAAACCAGCCTGGGCAACAGGGCAGGGACCTGCCCCCACCTGAAAAAAAAGTAAAAGAATAAGAAAGTAATGACCAATTTCAGACAATATGGGCAAAGATGTTTTCACAGTTAATCTTACGAGAACATAAGTTATCGTTTGGAAAACGAAGCTAAACTTAGATCAACTTGAAACTGTATACACTGACCCCAAACTAATCAGATCTGCAGGTAAAAAGTCAAACTTTTTGGTTAGGAGGAGACACTAAGAGGGATGCAGGAGAGCTCACATCTGTAAACCAAACACTAGAAAGGCTTCAGTACTTAGGAAGTTCGCTGGAGTTTGGGTTCCAAGCTAACCTGCGCTAAGGGATGACACTGTGACTTGACAATATAATGATAGTGGCAATAATAATAGCAAGCAAGGTATAGACAATTCACAAAACTGAAAATCATAAAATAAATATGATCACTGAGACACAGAATAAAGATGTCCGGGTTTACTTATACCAGGGTACCGGCAACTCCAAACTATTTCTCACCCATCCAGTTGGCAACAAGTTAAAGTTCGACAGACACTGGCTAAAGATGCTGGTGGGACATCCAACAAGGGAACTGCCAGCAAACAAATAAAACTGATCCCATGACTACATACATAATGTGCATGTGAATGCATCATTTCCTAGAAAGGAAGTTACCAATAGCAACGAGCACACCTGGCACTCAGATACTGGTATCCAGTGACACTCTCCACTCAAAGGAAGGAGGACACACTGCAGAAAAGGTATTTCCAGAAGCAAGACAATGAGGGCAGATGAAACCGGAAGGCCTTTTTTACTCCCAACAGCAACATAAACACCCACAAAATAGAAATAAGATGTGCACCAAGCTACCTTACTCTCACCGGCTAAACCTGGAGCCGACTGTGGAAGAAAACTGAAGCATGGCAGCAGTGGATCCTGAGACCTGGGACTCAAAGTCCTAAGAGCCATATTACCTAAGGGAGGAAGGGTGCCAGGGAGAACATAGCAGGAGACTCTGCTTACAGCAGACGTGGAAAAAACATGCGGGAATAACGAAAGTGAGAATGCCAGGATCATTACACAGACTGGCTTGGGCACAAATTTAGAAGATAATTTTCACAGAAGCAAGATTAAAGTATCTCCTCATGGGTTGCTGAAAAACTGCAAAGGGCAGCCAGGCACGTCACAGCCCAGTACTTGGGACGTAGAGGCAGGAGGGTCAGGCGTTGAAGGTCAACCTAGCATATAGTGAGACTCCAACCCCAAAGAAACCAAAATAACAAGCAGAGTGCTGCTGATAATAAACGCAAAGAGCAGAAGAATAGCTATACAAAGCAGACATCAAAGAGCATCTTGGCAAAGCGACACCAATGCTCACTCGGAGCGTCCCATGCGACACTAGGACAAGGAGCAGTTGCACGCCATCCTCTAGGGGAGTGCACAATTCAACCTAAACATAAATAGTGAGCTAATATAAAAAAACCTTTTAGACGGAGTTCTGATGGGTGCAGACATGCCAGCGCCGTGAAAGGATGTGGAAACGTTCCAGATCAATGAGTCTAGGCCGGCCCGGGTGCTAAAGAAGGAGAATTGCACTGAGAATATAACCAGGCTAGGTGATGAGAGAGGAGGGCAGACCTGACTGGTAGTCCTACATCACCACACAGGGACAGGATGAGGGTTGTCACCTCCCTCACTCTTGGGAAGCGTGCACTGTACCCAGGGGTAGGGAACCACGCACATTTACGCAACTTGTTCTCACTTGATCTTACCCAAAACTTCAAGAAGCAATGCACACTGATCCTCAAATCCTTCAGAAAAGAATATGCATCTAAAGTAGCGAAAAAGCGGAGACACAGGTGGGGAGATGATAAAACCAAAGAGACAAAACATAAACAACAGATGACTGTAGAAGAGATACCCCGACTCCACTTGCTTCCAAGGCATTTAAACTGGAATTGTTTATAATAGAGGGCTTCAGGGAAAAAACAAACAGTGGGGAATAATATAAAAATGTAACAATTGAGAATTCACTCTATTTTTTAGCATGATTTGAAAATGATTTTTAAATTCAGCCCCAACTAGGTCATTACATATACTACTTGTGTATGTGGATGCATATGTACACACAGACCTTTTTCTCAGAGCTACCTAAAAATCTGTGTATAATTTTTTTTCTTTTTTTT
>NC_022010.1:34130710-34173167 GCF_000317375.1 Microtus ochrogaster | reverse complement strand
CCAAAGGCAATTTATAGATTCAATGCAATCCCCATCAAGGTCCCATCAAAATTCTTCACAGATCTTGAGAGGACGATAATCAACTTTATATGGAAAAACAAAAAACCTGTGTATAATTTCTTAGCATGAGAAAAAAGAATCCTGTTTCCTGCTAAGCACCATGGGCAGACCACAACCCATGTCCTCGAGCACAGCGGGAACAGAACTCCATCTACCTTTCCAAGACTTGTAGGTCAACAGAAGCCTCTGAAATTCCAGTGTCCTGTGTCTGTAACCTGAGGACTGTTTCCCTTCTAGAAGAACAAGTTCAGAGCTGGAAGATGAGCTATATCTAACAGCATCAATTTTTAAAAACCTATTAGCGGTGGCCTTTGGGGTTAAACACTGCATCGCTGAATGGACTGGAGGGGGAGCAGAGAGCTCCCCTCCTCCTAATTATGGATTAGGTCATATGTGCCATCCTCCCACACTGCACCCCGAAGAGGGAACAAGTAGAAATCCAGTCCCCTTCTTGGGTAAGTGTCAAGGACCACCAACAGAACTGGACTCGATGCTTATGCAGAAATGGGTTAAATCTCAGGGAGAGCCACAGACCTTAGTCTCGGACTCCAAGGCAGGCTCTGCTGCCTGAAGATCCAAATAATGAAAAGTTATGCTGCAACATAAGACGTGGTATTGTTCCCTTCCAAAGAGCATTAAAATATAAAGGTCAGTTAAGCTTAAATGGTATTTTATTGCATCCTTTAAAAAGACCTTGAACAATTAAAGCAATGAAATATACTACTTGCTATCAATTTTAAACATTCGCGGAAGCATAAAAAGGCAGCACATTCTGATAGTGAAAAAAAAAAATGTTAACTCCTGCTCTTCCTGTACATGCTGACTTGGGGCCAGGTGGCTCTCTCAGGGAGTTCCTGCCATGCTCTTGTTGGCCTGAACTCCTGACTGGACAGCAGTTCTCAATTGAGTGTCAGGAGGGGATAACCCAGAACTGCAGCCTGTCAAGACAGACAGTAACTAAGATGCTATCAATGCAACAGCTGGAACTCAAGGATAAAGATCGGTCCTCAAGCCTGGGAAGGTGACTGAGACTGTCCCTCGAGTCCCCACTATGGACACTTAGATGTGGATGGGTAGTTTAAGGACAAATCGTTTGTTTAAAGTTCTTATGGAGAATTTAACAGGGAGTCAATTTTGCAAGCCATGAATTTAAGGGTTATAAATTACTGTTCAGTTGCTCAGTTTCAGGAAAAGTGTCTACCCTCAGGTGCTATGGTCTTTAACCTCTTGACTTCCACTGATAGCATCATCGTACTTTTTATCTTACTCAAGCTGCCAAAGCAATAAAATGTCAAAACAAAAAAAAAATCAATTTTGCCACTCCAAAGAAGCAATTAGTAAAGTTTCAACCACTCTAAATACATCTTACCTTCATTAGCTTCTCTACACTCTACTGTATAAACTATCCCTTACATTCCAGAGCTATTGCTTTACTACCAATTAGCTGACAAATGAAGGCTTTAACCTTTTAACCAAAGTACCTAACAACCAGTACCGTGGGAATATGATGAGCTTATTAAATTACAGGCCTCAGGACAAACAACTTCTCCAAAAGTCACCAGGATGGCTCAGAGCCCCATTTCAAAATGGTTCCAGTGAGGCTCAAAAGATTCAAGTGACTGTTTCTCATGCACACTCAGGCCTTCACACTGGATTTATAGGTCTTTATATAATAAGGTGGGCCTAAAGCTAGGGCTCAGCGTGATGAGCATCTGATGCTCTTCCAGAGGACCCCAGTTTGATTCCCAGTGTGAGTATGGTAACTCACAACCCTTTATAATCAGTTCTAGGGTATCTAATGCCCTCCTGTGGTCCCCATGGGCACCAAGGACACATGTGCATACATCATACATTCCAATAATAGACACATAATAGAAATAAATCTGAAGAAAAAGAGGAAAAGGAGCCAGGCTGTGGTGACACACACCTTTAATCCCAGCACTCGGGAGGCAGAGGCAGGCAGATCTCTGTGAGTTGGAGGCCAGCCTGGTCTACAAAAAGTTCCAGGCCATGTTCCAAAGTACAGAAAAACCCTGTCTTGAAAATCAACACCCCCCCCCCAAAAAAAAGAGGAGGAGAAGAGGAGGAAGATAGGAAGAAGCCGCCACCACTGTGGCCTCACCAGCCTTGCTTTGCCAATCTCTAGCAAACGGCCCTGAGGCCCCATAACTTATGGACAGAGGCCTTAGAATCAAAGAAATGTTTCAGTCACCAGTAAGGTACAGAGCCACTCCCTCGATTAGTGTGTTTAAGCAAGTAATTTACTGTTATTAAGATTCCATTTCTCCTTCAACAAAGTAAGAAGGCTCTCACACTAACTGAAGAATTCAGGGGACACACACACACACACACACACACACACACACACTCTGTCTTCTTTACATCAGAGGCAAGCCAAGAGTGGGTTTGCTGACACTGCTGACTTCCGGGGCTCCCAGGCTGTCACCCATCTCCAGAGACTAGTAAGACCCGAACAGCAAATGTCTGAAGCAAAAAGAATATTTATAATATCAAGTCCTATTTACACTATTAAATCAATTAAGAGGTGGAAAGTCAGCAGAGGATTCCGAGTAAAAGAAATGATACATGAGTGGTACACAACTCCATGAGAGGAAGGAATTCCCTATAATTAATTTCAATCAGTGGGTTTGGGATATGAGAAAGGGCAGAGGATGTTAATCACAAACAGATTAGTGAACAAATTGCAGGCCAGCTGCTTCCTAGAGGCATCTGAGAGAGACTGAGCGTGATGGGTCAACGTTCCTACTTAAAGGGTAAAAAAATGAATCAGACACCTAGATAAACCTGCCTGATCCCAAAACCCTCATCCACCGCAGATTTAATGTTATTGAAAAAAATAATAAAGGAAATTATCTTGTTCAATAACCTCATTTTATAGGCCAGTGAATATTAGGGGTTAAAAGAATGCCCACAAAGATAAAACAATTAAGACCACAAACAGAATGTTTCAGGAATAGCGTGAGTAGGTACTCTCAAAGCTACTTAGGGGACTCAGACAAAAAGGTGACAAATTCAAGGCTAATCTGTGCAGTTTAGCTATCGAAGGAATAAAGTAGAAAAACACACAAGATCAACACAATTTCCATTTTCCTAATCAATTAAAAAGCAAAGAAAAACAAGGATGCTGTGGTTACGTTAGTCCATGCTATAACAAAGGACTGGCCCAAACAAGTTCAGGAGGGAGCTGTCCGGGCTTAGTTTGAAGGTGCGGCACCATGGAAGAGGCGGTATGCCAACAACAGCAGCTCCAGCCATGGCCCCAGGAGGGTGAGGCAGCGGTCACAGGCAGCCATGGTCACGAAGCAGAAAGAGATGGACGCTACCACCCAGCTCACTCGCTTTCCTTTCATTCTGGAGCCCACCCCGTGAGGCGCAGCCACCTGCATTCAGAGAGGGTCTCCAGTTCTCAGCTAAACAGCTCTGAAAACACCCACTCAGACACGTCCATAGGTGTCCTCTCTAGCAGAGTCTAAGAGCAGTCGTGATGACTGACGATCACAGATGTCATGGATGGAGAACAAGAAAATACAGCACATCTTCCAGTATTTGACCCGTGCAAAAGCGGGGCCTATCAAATACAGAATAACTCTTACCAAAACTAAAGCGAGGCAGTGGAAGATCCACGTTTCTCACTTTTTTCACATTTATTTAAAACGGGGTTCATGTGTAGAGGTCAAAAGGCAACTTCAGACACCAGATCTCCTTCCATCACATGGGACCCAGGGATCAAACCGAGTCATGAGAAACTAAATGTACAGAGAAAGACAGAGATGAGAGCTTAGAAAGAAGCAGCTTACAGTCCGTTCTCATGGATTTGTTCCATGATGTGTTGAAACTCATGAAGAGATGAAAAATTACATTTCTGGAGCGCTCCTCAAAGGGAGTGTCTGTGAGCCTGTGTCAACTGTCACCATGGCATTTCTTATTAGGAAGTCTCTTACTGTCATTTTTTTTTGTTATTTTAATTACAGTTTGATCAGCGAGGAGCTATTTTGAATCTATGGGACTTTCCTAACCAGATTGTTTTGGCATTTTAAAGTCACTCAAATTCAAGGCCTACACAATATGGCAAGTATCTTTCCCCCCCCGCTTCTCCCCTTTATACTCAAAATTCTAAACAAAGGAACCATCTGTTCCCTCTGAAAACATCAGCCCTTGTTTTCGTTTTTCCATTAATAATAGTGCCTCAAACGTATATAATATCTCCCTCCAACTTGCTTATTAAAGCATTTTGTAGACATTGCCCCATTCATCTTACCATTATAGTCTACAAATGGGAGGAAGGGGAAATGTTTGCCAATTTTCAGTTTGATAAATAACTGTTGGATCGTTAATGAATTTGTGTGAGAGACTGCATGTTAGCGTCCGGAGGACCCTTCGCTGATCCTCTTGTCCAATTCTGGCTCTCGCACGTGAAAAGAGAGACTGAGAAAGGAGAAGTGGTTCCATGGCCTATTTGTGTACTTGGCTCTCCGCTCCTGAGGGTGGGCAGAGGGGTCAAAAGCGCATCTTACACGTTTTACAGTCTCCAGAAGCTGGTGTCTAAAGTGCTCATTTAAATACTTGTTGAATGAATGAGCGCGTCCGTAAATAGTCTGGACCCAGCAGGTGTTGCAAAGCTGGGGTAAGAGCTCAACAATTCTGCCCCCCTAGTCAGTGTGTGAGTGTTTGGTTGGCAACCTAAATTCAAAAAGAACCAAGTCGAGAAGAGGTGAGAAGAAGATATAGCCCTATAAATATAAAATTCGCTGAGCAGATGCAATGGCTTAGCCACTGGCCATGTTAAAATTTAATCTACATGCAGGCAAACATTACGGTCCACTCCCCAGATGCTCTGCACTTTCTGCTTGGTCCCTATATTTGAAAGTTTGCTGGAGCTACTCATAAAGCATTACATTACAAAACAAAACGAAAAACAAAACAAAATGCTAAAGAACAGTAAGTCTGCATAGCACACATTAGCCCAATAAGGACAGGCCTCTGTCCTCTGATTTAACTTGAGCAGTCCCTGTATCATGACTCTCAGCATTACGTCATGAAATCCAGCAGTCAAGGAGCACAGAGGTCACTGGAATGAAAACCTTTCTTCCCATGAAGTCAGCAGTGCATCTGGCCTCTTTTTCTTATGTTCAGAACACCTTATTCCCCGATGCAAATCCTTCTTACTGGACAGAAAACTCACGGTTCCCACATCTGAAACCCTACCATCCAAAATGCTTAGGAGGTCCAACATGGTCAACAGTTCCATAGAGATCCTTCAAAACAGGCTGTCCCTGTAGAAGAGAGAGGTGGGTGTCTAGAACAAAGGGGATTTCCTTTCTACTGTGAGGAACCAGTTCAGGACTTCACGCACACTAGGAAACCACTGTCTTTGATGAACAGCCTGGAGCTGCGATCACTTTCCTTACAGCAGAGAGAGGAGGGAGGGAGGAGGAGGGAGGAAAGGAAAGAGAGAGAGAGAGAGAGACAGGGAGAAATAACCAACTGCTACCATGTGCTCTCACATAGGGTGGCTCATTTAAAGTGAGCAGAAAATGAATTCTTTTCAAATCAACACAAGTGGAATGTGAGTTCTGAGCTCCCCACCTGACAAAGGAGAGGCTCAGGGTAAACTAAGAAAGACCTGTGGGATCGCCAGTCTCACATGCTCAGGCACAGACAAGAGCAAACACCTGTCTTGCAGTGGAGTCAGCCTGAGATGCATACAGTAGGTGCTAGGGGGTGCACTGCTGTAGTAGCCTGCATGGATAGGTCGCAGCAGGCCCAGCTCAGGCTGCATACAGTCCATATTAAGGCAGCAAGATTCCCAGGACCCTTCAGTGTTCCGGCATTAAGGACGGAGAATGTTAGCCCTTCCTTTCTCATACTCTCCAATTAAAACTGTCCTTTCACTACGTGGGCATTCTTGCCACAAAACAACTTTCAAAAACAAGAACAACGGCCGGGCGGTGGTGGCGCACGCCTTTAATCCCAGCACTCGGGAGGCAGAGGCAGGCGGATCTCTGTGAGTTCGAGACCAGCCTGGTCTACAAGAGCTAGTTCCAGGACAGGCTCCAAAACCACAGAGAAACCCTGTCTCGAAAAACCAAAAAAAAAAAAAAAAACAAGAACAACGATGATGATGATGATGATGACGATGACGACTTTGGTCTTGGCACACAAGCTCATAATTTAAATCCTAATCAAATATTTCATATTAAAGTAAAGGGCCCCATATTCACCATATAAAAGCCCTATCAAATGGAACTGAGTTTCATCTCTGAGCCTCTTTCAGGGCTTTACTTTAACATAGCTGCTGAAGAGGTCCATGGTCCCAAGGATTTATCTACTCTCTGATTATGTCCCTGCACCAGCCTGCAAGGACCAGAGGGGCCTGCCTGACACAGGATTCGCATAGGCCAGGCCAGGCTCCTGCTTCAAAACTTGCATCTGGTAGCGGAAGTCCCCTAAGAAGGCCAACGCTTCCTCTCACATGCATACCCCATTAGCTAACTAGTCAATAAGATCTGGGGGTTACAAACATCCTTTTCCCAAGTAAAAACACCTATCAAAGGATGCTGCTGTTCTAAATGGTAACCCATCAGTTAGCATCGGTTGTGTTGGGCTCAGCCACTGACAGCATCAATCGGTCTCTCCTTTTGCAGATAAATGGTCAATTCGAGGAAGCACTAGACTTCACCTAGAGACTCAGTACTTAAAATGAAGTTCTATCTCGGGAGAGTTTAACCTCTCCTGCTGGGAGATTCTGCCCACTCTGATGCCCCTCCCCAACATACACACACACACACACACACACACACACACACACACATCATTCTTAACTAATAATCAACTTTTGTATGGCAAGCTCCAAACAATTCCCACTACCTTCTCCTTCCCTACTTCTTTGCTTAAAATTCAATACAAAACAGGCTTTTAAATAAAGTAAAATGAGACACACAGACACCATTGAACACAAACCCCACCTTAAGATGATGATGATACCCTCTGCAGGGTTAGCTGCTCTTCATCACTCCAGGCCAGGGAAACAACCATGTGCTGTCTCCTCCAACCTGACCCTGTGGAAATTCCGTAAGAAATACAAGCAAATGCCGTGTACAAGCAAATGCCACATTCCATATAGCTCCTGGGGTTTTCTGGTACCTCCTCTACAAACAAAAGCTACTTTTTGCTTGATGTTGTGTAATCAACAGTAACAATGCCTCAACAGGAAAGAGTACATACTTCTCATTTGTGTTTGTTTGTTTATTTCCAGGCTAAGGAAGTTTCTGCATCACCCACCAATGGCCTTTGGAAACACTATAATGTGTCTTTAGGATAACAGGCCCCAAGTTCAGAAACTAAAAAGATGAAAGCAAAACCACACAATAAAAATGCAAAGCCTAAATGGTAAGAAAATTATTTGGGAAAGTAAATTAACAGCATAGCCCTGTTTTAAACTTTTTAAAGGAATAAAAATTAATAATGGCTAAGAAAAGGTGATAGAAAACAAAAGTAAAATTGAGCTCAGAAAAGACTCATTTGCCTGAGATCCCTCTCAGCCATGTAATTGAAACTGACAGCAGAGAAAATAATATTCACGTTTCTATTTGCTACCCCCAACTGACATGGTTGGCCGTTTGTTTTGTTTTAAATAAAATGGGGAAGCAACAAATATATTAAATCCATCTGCAAAAAAACCCACATTTGCATGTGGAAAACAAATAAGTGGGTGCCTGAGTGGGTGATTAGGCATGCAATTGCCCATCTGCACGGGCCGAGCATCCGCGCAGGTGTGCGTGGCACAGGAGCAGAACATCTGAACCGAGAGCCTCCCCCAACCACCACTCCCCCACCACACCATGGAGAGCTACAGGTGGAGGCAGACCAAAACTCTCAGGCTTTACATTGAGCCACCCAGGGTTACAGCCCCACTTGAGCAAATCTTTTTGTTACATATCTGTGGCTCCTTTAAGGGATCGACGCATCTCCCCTTCCCCCAGAGTACCCTCAAAGTGTGCTTGATGGCATCTGCTGGCACTCTTGTTAGCAGACTGTGTGACCCCCCTTCTTGGGTCTTAGCTCCAGCTGTGCCGGCCTAGTCTTTCATGGATCGAGAATACTTCAGCCTCGGGAGCTTTGCAAGTACTTTCACTCATTCTGAAACACTTTCTCTGTCCCCATTCTGGTCTCTTTGGCTTTCTGGTTTGTCTCATTCATAGCCCGGTTCACATGTGCGCCTACCCTCTAGAATAGGGTTTAGCACATAGCAGGCGTTTGCCCAAAAGGTCTTAAATTAAGTCACCATTAGAATGATTTACTATGTCAGGCACCATAGACCTCTAATGAAATTAAGGTAGAATTCAATTAAGTTTCAATCAGTGGACAAGGAAACATTGGTGATGGGTTAAAGCAGCAGAACAAAGCATCGTGAATGCTCTGCTGGACAATCAGGCAAAGTGTCCAGGTAACCAGCAGCAAATCGCTGACCGTGAGTGGGAAGGGTGGGAGAAGGCCAAAAGCACGTGAGTCTCTGGAACTTTCTTGAAAAGAAAAAAAAACCCACAAAAATACAGTCAGCTCAAAGAAGTTCTAACGAGTCCTCAGTTAGCTCCTTGTGTTCCTTATCAATAGCTCTCGATGAGATAAGACTTCCTTACCAACAGCACTGTGTGCACCTGCCCTATCAGCAATTCCAGGTGCCAACGCCTGCAAAATAAAGAAGAATCGCTGTCTCCGAGCTTTCATCCTACCAGGGAATTTTAAATACACGCAAAATTCAGTTTCAGAAAGTTTTAGATTAAGGCAATGGAAGCCTTCCAAAAACATGCTAAGGGTGGATCTGGAGAGACGGCTCAGTGGCTAAGAGCAATGGCTGCTCTTATAGAGGACACAGGTTCAATTTTCAGCACCCACACGGCAGTCACAACCATCACAACTCCAGGTCCAGGGATTCTGATACCATCTTCTGGGCTCCAAGGGTACCAGGCACACAGGTGGTAAACAGACATGCATGTAGCCAAAACACTCATGCATATAAAATAAAAGTAATTTGTAAAAGGCAATAAGGTTGCTCACTGAGAAAGACTCAAACTTGTTCATTCCCCTACTTAAACGACTGTAATGAAGCTCTTTGACTCCCCACCCCACCTCCCCAAAAATTCTAAATGTGGCTTGTTCTCCATATTGAAAATGCAGCCCCACGCTGTCTTTCTGTTGCTCCATCCACACCCCAAGAGCTCTTGCAGAGGTCCAAGTGAGCTTAGCTCTTATCACATTAGAGTCCCATGAAAGTTCCCGATCCCCTCTGCTCGCTCCACAGTGATCCCTTCCGGCTCTCACTCTCCAGGCTTTGTCCATGCACCTAGCCAGTGCAGAAGGAGATCACTGATGAGAAGAAAGGGTGGGAGACAGCCACGGTAGTGGCCTCTCCGGTCTCCTCTGTGCCTCTCTCACCATTCCATGACATGGCTTCTGAACCGACCTAGCGCACAGACAGTCGGGCTCTTTGCCGAGAGCTAAGCACTGAGCCTGGGAGAGGCAGGGAGGACACAAGATCTAATGGCATCAAGGAGCAAGGTCAGTCCAAGAATGACTCCAGCGGCATCAATTACTTCTCTGACCTGGACCTTTAACTGCCATCTTCAGCGTAAATTAGAACATTGTGGGAAAGCAAAACAAAAACAGACGGAGCCAACTCCTGGCCCTACTTCATGCGGAGACACAGAACTCAGGAAGTCATGCTCCTGAAAGTGAGGAACCTTCCGCTCCCTGTTCCAGCTGCTCAACTCTTTCAAGCGGCATAGATAGTTAAACTTGACAGTAGCGTATGGAACTTTTTTTTTTAACTTTTTTAACCTCCCCTACAACTGAGAATTGAGTTTAGTGCTACAATTTGCTACATGATCATGGAAAAGGCACTTAAAAGTCAACCAAACCAAAGAACATCAGAAAGCAAAACAAAGAGAGAACTTCATTTTTACGTGTTTATTTACTGTCTGGTGGCAAGTGTGTAAAGGCCAGAAAACAACTTGGGGTGTCCCTCTTCCTTGCCATCATCTGCCTTATTTGAAACAGGGTCTCCTCTCATGGAGCCAGGGCTCAGCAAGCAAGCCAGGTTTCCTGTCTCCCCAGCACAGGGATTGCAGTTGAACACCACCATGCCAGTTTTGGCTTTATCTTTAAACATGGATTCTAGAAGCCAAATTCAGGCCCCCAGGCTTGCACAGCAAGTACTGCACTGAGTCCTCCCCATATGCCCAAGAGAAGCTTCACACCGTCTAGTGCCAACAGTCAAGCAACTTCCTGTATGCCTTCACTCTCACTTCTCTGCCTAACCACAGGAGATTCTTTAAACAGCCTCGGCTAAACAGCATGCAGTCCCGGGATCCTTTCCACTATGACCCATCCAAAATACCTCGCCAATATACCAGTGGACCCAGGAAAATGAGATACAAACACTCATTCCTCAGACCAGGAAAGATGAGGTCCATGGGCAGGCCACAACCCGGATCAACTTCAGGATGAAGTGCCCAGTCTAGAAGAAGAAAGCCCACTTCCTCGGCTAACTCTGTGACCCCCGGCTGTTCTTCACTACTGCGCTAAGCTATGAGAAGTCCGCATCAAAGGTTCCTAGGAGGGGGCAGAAGGTTCTGCAGGGCTGGATGACAAAGAGGGAACACGTGTCTATGAGCAGAACTACCACAGTGGAGCAGCTATGCCTAGCAGACTGCATTGGCGTGGGAAAGCGGAGGAAGGAGGCTGCAGGGGGAAGCACAGGAGCCACAAAGGACGGCAGTGGTCAGCGACCGGGGACGGGGGAAGACGAGGATAGGAGAATAGAGCAGGCTTTGGGCAGTTTCACGTGACCCTGGTGGAATTAACTTAATGGCTTGAAAACTCAAAACAGAAAGGCAGGTTAAGAAAGGAGGTAAGGGGACCTTCAAAGCCCATTTCCAGTCTCAACATCAACTGGGTAACAGAAATAGCTTCATTATGTAAAAGCCCATTTTGTTTTCATGCCATTCGTAGATTACATCATAGAGTGGCTACAGCCGTCTCATACCTTATCATAAATAAATCACAAGCTTAAATCAGAGAATGAGCCAGGCCCACTGATTTAAAAGGAAAATATTAGATCATTTTTAATAACCGATATAATTCAAGTCAGTTGCCATTGAGGCGGTGAGGTAATTCTATGCTACGCAGGCCCAAGGAGGAACCAAGGAGGGTCATCACCGGGCAGGTCTAGAGACAACACCATGGAGAGATGCAGAGTGGCCACCAGAACTTGCATGAGGACCATCCTCATATCAGAAAAACACCACTTACACACTATTGGTGCCTCCAAAGCCTCCCTCATCAAACAGTTCACAGACATTCTCCTCAGAACCAAAGATGAGCATCATGTGGTGTCTGAATGTGTACCCCAGAATCCACTGGAGTAAATGAGCAACAGTGAGGCTTTCGGGTACTCAGGAAAACATGAAATCTGGGGTGACTGACATTCCAGCACTGAGGCGTTCCCCCAACCACGAGGGCACGGCAGGGTGAAAACGTGGAGACAGAGGTGGAATAGAGAAAACGGCTAAGAGTGACTTCCAGCTAAGATTATACATGCCCTAGAAAAAAGAACACTGGGGCCGGAGGGAAGACACAGCAGTCACAAGCACTGGCTGCTCTCATAGAGGACCCAGGTGCAGTTCCCAGCACTTAAGAGTGGCTCACAACGACCTTGAACTACAGGTTCCGGAAATCAGGTGCCCTCTTCTGGCGTCTGCAGGCACTGCATGCATGTGGTGCACAAATATGCGCGCAGAAAACACTCATATAAGATTAAAATAAATAAATCTTAAAAAGAAGAAGAGATAAAACTAATGCTACATCAACTACATGTTTACAACACTCCGGAGAACAGAGACGTACAAGGTGGGCACTCTACGTCCCACAACCAGATGTGAAAGCAGGTTTCAAACGAAGACACTTAAGTAAGGTTCTGCATCTAACCTGGGCCTTATTGTGTTGCCTTGAGCCATAGAACTCAATGCCTTCCTATGTTTTCAACAAATGAAATGCTGGGCATGGAACACTCTGAACGCACTGAGAGTATATTTAAAAAGGACAGTTGAAAGAGACCATCAAGCACAGAGTAGTGACTTTCTGGCCAGCAGCATTTTAAATGACCACAGCTATGCTTTCCTCTGTCTTGGGCTCCAGGGCTACTAGTAACCTTGACCCTGATTTTAAATCTCTCTTTCCATTGACTTTGAGAGTGGTGATGGGGATGAGCTCTACGGGAACCTGACACCCACCTATAAGATGACCTGCTGAGCCTGTTCTTAGGAGAAGACTATTTGGGTCGGGGAAAGAGACGGATGTCCTGGAAAGAAACTCTCTGCCAGACATAGGCATTGGCTGAGGTTTCTTGTCTGATCCCGTCATCTCTGTGGCACGGCTGTGCATCAGCTCTCTGTTCCTAATGCAAATGGTATTCATAACTACAGAGACACACTGTCTGAGCCAAGAAACACTGATTTATTCAACTTCTCAGGACACAGTATGACCCAACAAAGGCAGTGCATAACGAAACATAATGAAGAGGACACGATGGAGGCTCAAAGAGCCAATTTTAACTTACTTTGACCTAATCCATTTCTGGAAAAGAAGAAAGGTTAGAAAAAGGAATGAAAACACGCCTAAAGGCTACATGGAGTCATTTCAAAGAGCCGAGGTGGGCAGGAGAGAGGGAAAAAAAATATTGAGAGGAATTTCACGAATTCTCCCTGCACACTGAGGCAGGTCTGTCCCCTTCCCTGGCTCTTGGAGTCTCACCTACACAGCTAAGGGCTCAGGCAAGAATTCCAGTCATTTCCACCAAAGCAGCTCTGACTGCTGACAAAAGCCAAAAGTGGAGAGGTGGGAAAAGGATGGCGTTAGCTGCGAGATTTTGCTTCCATGCTGTTGTGTGTGCATCAATGTCTTCATCGCAAATTTCTCATGGAATTTTCCTCCAAAAAGGTTCCAAGGCAAATTGATCTTCAAAGATGCTGAGTTTATTCGGTAGCTTCCAGTCATCTGACTCTCAGCATATGCAAGGTAGCCTGGAAATCTGTACCCAGAAGGCACTCAGATAGCCCTCTATAATCCACAACCTGGAAGTCAAGTCATTTCCCTCCCATTCCCTCACGTGAGAGAAGGGATCTCACACAGAGAAGAGTGGGTCGTTTCCAGAGTTATTAATAGTAGTAAAATAAAATGAACTATAAAAAAAAAAAGACTACGGCTTACAACACAAACAAAAAACCTTTGACACTCAGAGAAGTCAACTGCCTTGGAGCTTGCCCCATGGGCAAATCTTCACAGCAAGAGTGGAAGCCCTCAGAGCAACCTGAGGGGGTTAGTTCCCCCCTGCTGCAGTCATGTGACTGGACTTTGTAGAGAACCTACAGAAGAGACAACAGGTGTAGGAAAGCTCACCTGCAACCTCAGGAGAAGGCCCGAAGGACCCCGTCTAAGCTGCCAATCTCTGTCCTATAGAAAGTAGGAATGAATAGATGGCTCTTTTTTCTGTTTTTGTTTATTTGTTTATTTCTTGTTTTTTCCAAGACAGGGTTTCTTTGTGTAGCCCTAGCTGTCCTGAAACTCAAGAAATCTGCCTGGCTCTGCCTCCTGAGTGCTGGGATTAGAGGTGTGCACTGCCAACCACCCGGCTTAAATGGATGTTTCTTCTTTTAGTGGAAAAGTTGGGGAAAATGTTACACAGAAACAGTAACTGATAATACTGCATGAGAGTTTGCAATGTTCAAATTCTAGAATATTTGCTGATTCACCCCACTAAATCTACTATTTTGCATTAAGCCTAGGAAATCAGATCACCAGGGTTCCATATCAGGAACTCTGGAAAGAAACACTTTTGCTCAAGAACACAGAGCTGCTGTCTACCTTTGGGACACAGAGCCAGGCACACCCTGGCCACACATGCATTACTGTGAATATAACAGCAGGGTATAAAAAGTCAGGGCAGTACTTTCTGCTGAAGCTTGTGATTACAGATGAGCTGGAAACAGAATCACACATGAAATGTTGACGTGTCCAGTCAAATTTTTATATTATCCACTTCCATCCTCATATACTGACCAGCTTCTGTGCCACAACTATGGTCACAGGCTCACCATACCATCTCCCAGGTGTCCCTTAGAGATAAATCTTCTCCCTGGAAACTGTCCATAAGATCCTCTCCACTCTCCATGCCCTTTGTCTAGACTCAGGGAGATCTGGGCCTGTGATTTACTTACCTCCATGTCCCAATATAGTAAGGCTTGAAACACATTTTGTGACAAATAAAAATAGCGTAACCAATCATTTTCCCATTATGTGGGATGTCTTCTCTCTACATCTCTTCCCACTGTGTGTGACCATCTTCTCTCTGTTTTTCTTCCCATTGTGTGTGACCATCTTTTCTCTGTTTTTCTTCCCACTGTGTGTGACCATCTTCTCTTCAGTTTTTCTTCCCATTGTGTGTGACCATATTCTTTATGCATCTCTTGCCATTGCATTGTGTGAGTCTCTTCTCTCTTCATCTCTTCCCACTGTGTGTGACTGCCTTCTCTCTACGTCTCTTCCCATTGTGTGATCATCTTCTCTCTGTGTCTCTTCCCATTGTGTGTGACTGTCTTCTCCATGTTTCTCTTCCCACTGTGTGTGACTGTCTTCTCTATGCATCTTTTGGCTTTGTGTGTGTGTGTGTGTGTTACTCTTCTCTTTGCATCTTCCCTGAAAGTTACAAGTTCCTAGAGATCAGGGAGTGAGCCTAACTCGCCATTGTATCCTCAGGAGTCTAAGACTGGGCTGCGCATGGAGCTCAGTGCCAGCTTGCTCCTCATACACAAAGCCATGCATTCAATCTCCAGGACTCCAGGAAGGAAAACAAAAAGACTCTGAAGTTGCTAACTTTCTGACAAAGACTAGACTCAGGGGAGAAAATAATGGCATACACTGTAACAAGAAGAAGTTGTGCAGCAATGGTACAACACACTTAGCCGCACAGACTTTTGACACCTTCTACCACAAAGGAACCAATGAAAAAGAACTCTTAAAAACAACTCTGATCTCCTAGGTCCATGGCAAGGAAAGAAAGAGGCAACCCCGCTGCACCAAAAGTCAAGAAGGCTGAAAAGGGATTCCTCTGCCTTTCCTTTCCCAGCAATCCCATCTCCTATAAGCAATCCTCCCTGCATTACAGGAAGACCCACTGACTCTGGGAGACTGCATGGCCCTCGGTTCCCACTCAGTAAGTCCCCTTGTAATTTGTGAAACAAGTAAATAAAAATGAAACCTGGCCTAGCAGATGGTGACAAATACTCAGAAGCCACCTGGCCAAGGAACTGCAGGGAGCCAAGACACACACCTCTACCAGAAATGACCAACGCTTTGCTTCCGGCAGACTCTAATACCTGGTAGCTCTTAAGACCAAAACGGAAATATTAAAACTGAGAGGCCTTGGCTACAACAACTGTACATGGATATCCAAAGAGGGAAATCATTTCCTTCCTGACTCCCACTGGGCCAGGCATGCTTGGGGCAGAAGGCGTGATAACGAGAACAAATCAAGAGTATCACAGGCTAGACTACAGCTTCTCTAGGTACTCAGTTTCCTAGGTCTCTGCATCTACCTGCTACACCTCTTCCTGCTTTAGGTGTCAACTTTAATGTTTAAAAAAAAAGCTCCAAATTGAATTTGTTTCCAAGACTCAGAACGCATTACTGCTCACCCAATCTTGGTGAGGACAGGGTCTGGGCATGGAGAAGGATGAATGGCAAGCATAAATACCATGTCCGCGACACAGTGCTAGACGCAACCTTTACGGTATCTTACTTCCCTTTTAATTCATTTTGAATCTTGAAGAAGAATACAATTACAAAAACCTATGAAGGGACCACACTTGATAAAGTACCATCAACAGGCTTGCACAAAGCAAACCTAAGGGGCCAGCAAGACAATCAATGTGACCTAAAATTCTGGGATCCAGAAGATGAAAGGCAAGAAAAGGCTAACATTGGGCAGGTTTTCTGTTCGCCCATCCTGCCATACTCTGCCACTGCAAGCACTCACAGTACATGTCTGAAGCTACGCTACTCTCAAAAGCCTCCTTGTGTACAGTCATCTGGTTAGCCCTCAGAAAATCATGCTATCCAGCTGTAAAACAACCCCAAGAGAATTGGTCAAGACTTGGTAGAGCAGCCTTGGGGAAAGGAACACTCCCAACCTTCAGATTTAGATTTATTCTTCTATCCATGAAAATGTGTCATGTAATTATTATGCCCCACTAGATTATGGGACAGAGGCAGAGAGTGTCCTTCTGGCTGGGTATTCTATTTTCTAAAAATCTATTTATTTGTATGTACTTCGGTGGCTGCATGAATGTCTGTGTGAGGGTGTCAGATCTTAGAGTTTCAGATAGTTGTGAGCTGCCATGTGGGTGCTAGGAATTGGACCCAGGTTCTCTGCAATAGCAGTCAGTGTCCTTAACTGCTGAGCCATCACTCCAGCCTGTGGGGATCATATTCTTGAAGGTCAAGATTGTGTATGACCCAGTATCCTGCCTTTTCCAATTGCGCTCTTGTAACTAGCTCTTGATGGCACATCATCTTGGTCTTCTCAGAACCTCTGCACAGTCCAGCTGACTAGCATCCCTTCCAAAAGATGCCGTGAGCACTGAAACATGACACCAATGAGGGCTGGGATCAAGACTTCTAGTCCTTTCTCCCCAACGGCAGAATTGCTCTGAGGAGCCGCTTCATCTGTGCTGTGTGACTGCCAGGAGGTTTGAGTAGGACAGTCTCTGGTGTGTATATTCCAAGTATCATAGTCCCAACCTTTCAGCCTCAGTGATGGTTCATCCCTGGGCAGTAACCAAAACCTCTGTGAATGTGGCAACAAGGCTCTCTTCTCCTCCAAACAGGTAAGCAGATGTCTTCAGCCTGGTCACTGGGCAGTGATCTACTAACCATAGGGCAAATACCTTGAGGATGAGAGAGTCAGCAACCAAAAGGGGACAGAGCAAAGAACACGGCAGAGCATCAGAGATGACATCCTACTCAAGTGGAGCCGAAAGTCATCTCCCTCTGAACCAGGTCTTCTGGGATTGCAAGGTCACCCTTCCACCTGGTTCTAAATAACGAATGCCCAGGCCACATCAGGGTTTCAGAAGTAAGAGTCATCATTGAATCATAGGATAACAGAAACTTCCGAGTCTCTTCCAGCTGCCTCGTTTAAGGCTGTCTTTCCTGTTCTACAATTATACCACTGGAGTTCATTAAACCCAAGTTCAAGGCTACCACAATTTCTGTTTAAACACTGAGAAACTCAAAAGGTGAAGCAGGTAATATACCTTTCCATTGATGCTGCAACCATAACTGAGGGGGGGGATATACATTCAAGTCCATGTTTGATACCGCAAGTCTAAGACAAAGAGTGCGAGTTACCGATGCTATGGACACCAACCCTCCGCGAAAAGGAGTCAGACAACGATGAGGAAAACAGAATGACAAGACAAGGTTGAAGTCAGTTACACTTTCAAATCAAGTTGGCTTTTTTCCAATCACAATAACATTCGCTGTGTTTTGGAAAACTCCACAACACCCATAGTGGGATATATTATTTATGTAGTTTCATGTCAATCCTTGCAGTACATAGGGATTGATCCTCATCATGGAAACCACAGAACTACAGTTAATAGAAGCAAGAATCCCCCAACTATTTCCCTCAGCTTGTTACCCAGGCGCCCCAGGTCACACCGTATCCTTCGTACCAATGCACCTATGAACTAGAGAGCCGCTGCAAGAAAAGATATCTATCACCACTTTCCTTTCAGACAGACGGCAACAAAACCCACACTCAATTAGCACCAGAGCACTAGCAGGTCGTTAAAACAAGGGCTTCCATGCTCTGCCAAGGCTAAGCTAGCCCTCTCCACCTCCAAAGGTTGATGGCAAAATAAAATGAGATTTCCAAAGAAAACAGCACATCACACAGGAGCAAACAGCTTGTTCCCTGTCATCTTCATGCCAGTCTTTCAAGTTCAATGACACTCCACTTTCTGCCAAAGGAGAAGGAAGGGAGCCACACAATTACTGGCAAGATGAAATCATTGCCACTGAGTTTTCCTCCAGTTTCTCTGTACGCCACCTTGTCAGAGGTGAAGCCCACCTTTGCTTTGCCACAGATTTTATTGACATTTTTATATCTGGTCTGTTGCCATGAAACCAATTCAGATGATGATGATGATGATGATGATGATGATGATGATGATGATGATGATGATGATGATGATGATGATGAACATTTTAGAATTATCCAGTTCTCAACTCTTGCTCCCAGAACCCATTACTTTGCAAAACTGATCAAAACATGTATTTTGCTATTAAAAAAGAAGCATATTTCTGTGTAGCACTCACCAGCCAAGGGAAAATTCCTCCTCTCCAATGAGGGACCAGGGAACGATGACAAACGCAGAACCAGCTGACTCTCTGCTTCTCTGCTTCAGTTCCCACCTGCAGAAAACAGAGAGAGGAATGGCTGAGGCTCCGGGCTCCAACCAGCAACAGGACAACTTCCTAGGCTGACAATGTCCCTGACTGGACCATACTGGATGATGTCTGACTGACTTCCAGACCCCTCTATCCTCCAGTCAGTACCAGGCACTCTTATTTGGCAAGTTTGTCTCAAAGGAAGTGGGAAGAGAATGCGTCCACTCTTCATCTCCAGCACTCCTGGAAAACAGGCCCATCTAAACAACACAAGTCCAAGACAGAGCAATTAAGGAGGAAAAAAAAAAATAACACGACATAGTGGCCCTCTGAATTTCCGTTTTCTTCCCTGTAATATGAGAACAAGGGAGCCATAGAGAGCTGCGAAGTCTTAATATATTCCTTGGTAAATCCTCAATGCAGACTCATCTCATTGAGAAATATGACTCTTTTCTTGGGATTATAAAATGTATATTCCAGAGCTGTGGACTATTGCAACGCTTGTCCAAGGTTCATGGAACTGAAACTCATCAGGAAATTCCACCCTCATTCTCATAGAATCTTTGAGCATCTTCTAACCAATCATATAATTGCTCCATGTCCCTGATATCAGTCTTCCCATCTGTGTATAAGCTTAGAGTGTCGGGAGGGGGGGGACCTCAAAGTGACTTCCCCAATTCTTCCACCACAAGAGAGCCAGGCACCAGGACAGGGAAATGGCCATCACTAGTAACAGGGGATTTGGGGCTCAGCCCACTACATATAGTTACTGCCCATCTTTAACAGAGACTAACGAGGCTAGGAACCTGCCTTAGTTCTTATACACTTAAGTATACCTCAACAACAGAAAGAAATCCCGTAAGGAAAACGGAATTCACTCAAGACGAGCCCACTGAAGTCGTTCATTCCTGAGAATTTGACGTCTTCAGAATACCAGAAATCTCGAAAATCATTTTTTACCAGAGATAGGACTTCAAAATTGCTGAGAAACTGATCAGTAAGAGGCCAACTTTACCACTATGGACAGTGAAATCTGATAGAAAAAAAAAATCACCTCCAACCCAAAACCTCATAAAATCAAAGCTCCTTATGCAGAGCAAGGGGTGAGGGAGAGAAACCCAAAACAGTCTCTATGAGAGGTAAAGGGCTCCTGACTCCCCAGATTGACACAGTCCTCTAGGCTTGGTCCCGGGGGAGTCACATCCGCGCTCCAGCTTCCTCCGGTGTGCCACTGTAAGTGGCCGCCGTTTCCCAGACTCAACTTCTCTTCCAATAATTTTCTTCTCCGTTGCCATAAAGAGAACAAGCCGCTTTGCTAAAGAACTGCTGTGAAATGATTGAGGTTCCCATGCAAACAAACCATTAGTAGAGTTCAAATGCAATTTAAATTACCAGTTGTTAAAGTGCTCCTCAATTTCGCAGTAAGTTTCCAAGGAGAATTATATGCTATATACTATTTAATTGGTTGTTTTCTATTTTTTAACATCCTTTTATTCCCTCCACCCTTATATTTCAGAAGTGTCTATAAGAGCTTCCCTTTAAAAAATTATACATTGTTGAAGAGATTAAATGTAAAGATTGAAAAGTGTCAGAGAAACAGCTGCAGGAATGTGCAGCTCAGCAGAAACTCATAGCTTGGAGACTTTGAAAAGAATGTAGAATTTTAGAACCTTAGAAATCACCAACAGGGCCCGCACTCTTACCAGGTAAGTAGGCTAAGGACCTGGAAGTGAAGGGAGGGGCCGGTCTGAAACCTTCTCCCTGGAGAGTGACTTAGTCAAGGAAGACAGCTCCCAATTTCTAGCCAATGGACATCTTTTTCACACAGAGTCTGCAGGTTCCAGAAGATGGTGAGAAACAGTAGTGAATTTGATTTGTCACTCTAGATGTTTTAAATGAAACTATGGAAACCTCTTCACATAACCTCCTGGCTTCTGAAGTGGAAATGAAGAATGTCTCCCCAAAAGGGAGGAAGAGAAACAAAGGCAGAAGAGTGGGTGCGAAGAAGCAGGGAGAAGGCACATTCTTGGCAGTTAATGCCAAGAAACTCATCTTGACTCCCCAATATCAAAGGGGTCGTAACTGCAGATTGCCACTGCTTGATCTGGCCCTAAACCAGCCGCCACCACGGTGAAAGGAGACAGAGAGAATAAAGAAAGCCAGGGCACGTGGGTAAATAAAAGGGTTTCTAAAAACCGTCAGTAGCACAGTTTCAAATCCGGGGCTTATGGAAATGATGTGAACCTCTCTGAGCTCAAGTTCCCTGTCAGCAAAACAGGGCCGACACTACCTGTCCTTCAGGGTGTGGACAACCACTTCCCTGAGTTCTGCACTCAGCATAGGCACTACAGAGGCACACATGCGCACTGAGGTCTCTATCGCTTCTCAACGACTATGGACCTACAGACAAATTATTGGATTAAAAACTTAATATAAATCATTTATGTTCTCTAAGATATGTGATGGTCCTCCAAAGTAAATTTATTTATGTTATCATTTTCAAAAGTACAATGCATGAACGCTTTACATATTTTTTCCTTCTAACGCAAGCTGCTTAAAAAAAACGCTACTTTCAAAAATATTTCCAAACCTAATATCTGATTGCACATTAATCAGCTTCACATCCAAAATCTTCTTTAAACTCTATCAACACTGAGAAAGAGCTCCTACCTCACAGAGGAACCTGAGCACTGGAGTGAACATCAAAGGTTTGGGGGATTATAGCAGCAGTCTTAAACCAGAGTCTTCAAAAACCAAGCTCTGTGACAAGGGTTTTATTAATTATAGTCACAAATAGAATATGGACATTTATTCTTCTTCTCGGGGCAGAAATATACCTTTTTAAAAAAACTGCCATTTTCACACTTCGAATTGCTTTGGTATAAAAATAATGGCTGCATTTTTTTTTTAACGTTCATGTAAGAAACCTGCAAATCTGTTGTCTATTCTACTTTGCTGTGAAGTTCTTAAGTAAAAAGCTCAGAGGCCTGGCATGAATCAGATACACCTATAGGAGTCCAGAATAGGCCTGAGAAAGGACAGCCATGACATAGCATCAGATCAATTCTAAAACAGATTTCAAACGGCTGAGTTCTTGATCAAACAAATCCTGAGTAACCCTGGTATCGACTTCTGAGGCCCCCTGGGACAGCTGTTAGCTGACATGATGGCATATTCCTTGCAGTCAGTGCCCAGAAAAGAGATGTTTACCAGTAGTCGGGCTTTGATGAAGCAGTGTGGACCTAGCAGGCTCAGGTGCCGACACGTGTCTAGATTCCCTGAATGCTTGAACATGCAAGACTGGGTGAAAAGACCGTAAAAGCAATTCTGTGGTATGTTCTGCTGAGGTGGCGGCTTTGCAAGGAAGCCTGAAAACCCAAGAGGGCTTCTGACTATAAAGGAAGACAATGGGCACAGGGGACCAAGTTACACGGGCCTTGAGGATAAAGTCAGGCTATTCTCAGAGACCCTAGTAAGGACAGCAGCACTTAGCTAAAGCTGGAGACAGATGTGACAGACAGAACATGGAGGACTTGGTATCCTGGCCTAAAGGACTTGAATTGTAGACTCGTGGTAGGTGCTGCATTTGAGGGACTGATACAAGAAAAAGCTAAACAAGTGAACTATCATTTTAATAAAGATTCCTTTCCATAGTCAACCTCCATAACAGCAAGATATGAACATGGAAGGGATTTTCCCAGAGAAGATGGCTTCTGAGTGGACTCTTAGCCTCAGCTCCACTACCCCTTCCTTCTAACTCTGCAGCTCTTACAGGAAAGAAGCCAGGTCATGCCCAAGCAAGACCCCCACTCTGCCATGAGGGACAGCTAGCACTGTGAGCTCCCAATAGACTGAGACTCCCAACTGGCTAAGACTCCCGACTGGCTGAGACTCCAGATAGGCAGAGCAGCGCTAGATTCTTCCCTATCTCTCAAGAAGCAGTATCCCACCAGATCCATCCCTGTGTGTGCTGAGAATCCCACAATAGAAAACTCCTTCCAGGCCAACCTAGCACACCAAAGTGGAACCTTCAGTTAACAATGCCCTAGCTGGATGTGCTCCATTAGGCTGTATAGAATTGCTCTGTCCTTTAAAGGAGTCCTGGCAGCAATTCCATCCATCCACAGACCCAGGAAATGAAATATTCTCTGTGCCCTGAAGCAGCTCCATATGAAAGGGGAAAGGGCGAGGGCTGAGGAAGAAGCACAGGCCGAACCCCCAAGTCCCAGAAACACTATGACACAGGTGATCAGTTAATTACACCCATGTCATGAAAAAGAAATTCAGTCATATGTTTCTGGCATGTTTCAGCTCACAGCTAGGAAGTACCACAGCCAGGAGCCAAGCCGGGATCTTGTTTCTAAGCATGAGCATATACACTCGGCTGCCTGTAAATGTGAGGACAAAGGAGGTGGTGGTAGGGAGCAGATGGTGACAGCGACTGATTCCTCTATAGGACAAGAGAGAGAAAGAGAGAGAAAGAGAGAGAGAGAGAGAGAGAGAGAGAGAGAGAGAGAGAGAGAGAGGTGAGCTCATCTCACCTCTACAGGAACAGCGAGAGCGGAAGCATGGAGGTGGGCAAGTGCAGGATGTCTGGGGAGGGGCAGGGGTATCGCTGGAGTCTAAGGTGGACACACACTTTGATTCCAGTTATGAGAGGTGCTTAATAGTAGGGGCAAGAGTATCGCTTCAAACTGTGACTACTAGAGAAACCACACATCTCAAAGAGAACCATGGCACAGTTTCAGTTTTCCTTGGGATTCCATATTCCAAGGTGGGGCGGGGTTTGGGGGACCACATAGTATTTCAGATCTGGGCCAGGAAACAAAGGAGCCCTCGAGTTTCTTTGGGCTTATAAAGAGTAGGATGCTGTGTGTAGTTTTGACGTTTTAGGAGTAGGAACATCCTAATCTTGAGAAAAGACACTAGTGAACCGGGCCCTACCTGGAGTAAGTGCCCAGGTTCTCTGAACACAGCATGGGGAGTAGGGTGGGGATTGGAGTAAAAAACTATACTCTACTCAGTCATGGGTTTCTCCAGTTTCACCTGCAGAGTCTTTAGCAAGTCACCTCCTTTTAACAAGGACACAGTTATAAGATGAAAATGATACTTCCAGAGCCAGGTTACAGTGAAAGCAAGGAATCTGTGAGGCTGACGTGAAGACATGTGTTCCTGCATGTAAGCTGACCTGTGTGTCACAGGTGCTCCCCCTCCAGAAGGCACCACGCTGATACAGTGTAGCGTGAAAGCTACCGGTCCTCCAGGAGAAGAGGTCTAAATCTGGAGTTGTCAACAGTTTCTTCTCCTGCTGAAAATGGAGCTTTATTCCCCAGGCGAAGCCATTACATCTTTTTGTGCCAAATTGTTTTCATCTTTTAAATGACCCGATAATCCCACTTTGGGCAATATACATCAGGGAATAATCCAGAAGGAAAAAAAGACGGCAATTTGTTCAGAGATGTTATTCATAGTGCTATTTCTAGTTCTTTATATATCCCTCTATTATAGCACTGATCTCACTGTGCTGCAATTATCCACTCCCCTTCCATACGCCTCCAAATTATCTCTGAATCAATCCCCAGCACCTAGCACAATGCCTGGCATACAGTAAGAACTCAATAAATGTTTGTTGACTGAATGGGTGATATGAAAGAAATTTTGAAGAAAAAAAAACCGAATGAGCACAAACAAAGCACAGTTTTTTAAGAGATGGTGTTAAACTGATTTTTTTTCCCTTTTTAGAAAGCCTGGTAACTTTAGATTGTAAACTACTGGAAAAGAACCATGTAGAGAAGCCTCAGGAATGACTATCCACAGACTTAGGACGTTTTGAAGAATGTTCAGAAACAGACAGCTTTAGTAGAGGTGACCAAGGGTTAACCAGAGGCATAGGACCCATGCAAGGTCATTTTGGCTTGGTGACTAGAGGTAAGGGCTTAGTCACTGTAGCTTCTCAACCTGATTCTGACATTATTTGTTGTGGGACTTTGACTAAACCACTGCCTAACCACTCGGAGACCTTTCTCTACACTGAAAAGCAGGGGGACTTTCTGGAAAGCCCAGCTCATTCACAGAAAGCCTAGGGAGAACCAGGCAAGAGCAAGCTAAACTCAAGTGAAGACAGGGAGGTAGCCTCCTTGTCACAGCTGCTAGCCACAAGGGGTTTTGATGCAGCAGCCCCTCTGGGATCTTTGCAGGTCCGTTTTATATGACAGAGAGTGAGTTTGTTGCTAAAGGTCTAGAACAAGAGACAGAAATCTCTTCATGAACAGAAAACACATTGAAAAAGAATTGGAGACATAGCTCAGTGGTAGAACATACATGTGCTGGACAAGACAAAAAGAGAACATGATAAATATAATCGCTCAGAAAGCTTAAAGAAGGAATACTTTATTAAAAAAAAAAAAACCCGAGAGAGCAAAAGCAGCTACACATTCTGAAGGCCTTGTTTGGGGGCATTTTTATTGCTCTGAGGTAGGAGTCAGAAGCCAGAAGCCGCTGCACCCTCGACTGCTTGGCTAGAAGCTGGAGATTTGAATTCAAAGTCCATACTCTTGGGTCTGGAATTCTGGTAGCTTCTCCACAAAATAACACTGATGTGTTTATTTGCAGCTCTGGGTCCATTCAGCCTGACATTTCTCCAAAGGAATCACTCGATCAAATCCTGAATTTCTCCCTCCTCCATCCCACTGCCACAGCACTGCTCCAAGGCAGCAACAACCCCACACACACACACAAGTACACACACACACGCGCGCGCACACACACACACACACACACACACATGGAATGTGCCAAATGTCTCTAAGCTTCGCGCTTCCACTATTGTCCTCACCTTTCAAAGAACTCCTTACACAGCTGTCAGAAAGACATTCATAAAAACGTAACTGGGGGGGGGGGAGGTTAGCAGCAGACCTAGACTTGGGCACTTGGAAGCAAACGCAGGTCCCATCATTTCTTTGCACCAGTCAGCCCCCTCCAGCTAGCCTCTGCTAATTTTGCACCTGCAGTCCGGAGCTGCTGGCACAGCAAGCCCGAGTTCACCACACATGAACTCCTTCCCACTTTGTACCAGCTGCCCACTGCCTGCACACAGGGCCCTCACCTCTGTCCTTTCCAGGGCTGGCCCATGTCACTCAAATGCAACTGCGACAGCTCTTGCGGAGCCCCTCCCCCACACTCAGCCCTTTGTGACTCTAGATTACCGGCTACTCCCCCTCATTTCCAGGTTTATTTCTTATCTCCTCCCCCAGCACACCCTTGCTGCTCTGCATATTTAATTATGCAGGCTGCACCCTGTGCTGGGACACTACCTGCAAGAGAACAGGGCACAGGAGTAGAGACTCTGACAGTCAATAACGTTAGGAGACCAAGGACATAGCTCAGTCAGTAAAGGACTGAGTCCAAGTCCTAGAACCCAGGCTTTAAAAAGACAAGCACGGGGTCACACATTTGTAATTCAAGTACTGGAAAGATATTTCGTGAGTTCCGGGCAAATAAGAGATCCTATCTTTAAATTAAAAAAAAAAATTTAAAAACTGGACAGCTCCTAAAGATGTCCTCCAGCCTACACACACACACACACACACACACACACACACACTTGCAGACATGGGAGTTAATAAGATTAGAGGGATGCATGACACAGAAAAAGCCTGGCAGATTAGTGAAGGGGAAATGTTAGCCTTGCGCTAACCCCTGGCCCTCACAGTCAAACAGGCAGAGATCACTGAGCCTGTGTGCAAGGGCTAGTGAGGGCCCTAGGCAGCTTCTCAAGCTTCCTTAGGCCTTGCTTTCCTTATAGGTAAATTAGGATCAGAACATCTACCTTCTATCATGGGAAAATTAGAAGTAATTACAGACTGGTTACTGTAGGGCTCAGCACAGATGAAGTATCTGCTGTCAACAGCACGGTTTCTAGGCAAGACTCAGAAAGCAGCGATGTGCTCCCCGAGCCAGACACAGATGAACAGCAGTCAGTCAAGTGCTCCCTCCTGTACCCTCTTCCTCCTTCTCCCTAGCTGAGCAGAGCCATTCATTACAAGGGTCTCTTCTGCCTTGCTCGTAGAACACCACTGGGTGCACGGTCAGGAGGGAAATGACTGAGAGACTTCTGGATTCTAACCCTGCAGAGTCATCTACCAGGACAAGAACACTCTCAAGGCCTCCTGCACAGCACACTGCTATGCAGCACAACAGATGGACTCCCTAAGGGCTGGCTCTCTGCAACACAGGAAACCCATGCTATCTACACATGGTCCTACATGCAAAGTATTTATTCCAGACTCTGTGGACCACAGGAATGTGACACACCAGTGTGTCACACTTCAAGTCCAACCATAGCTCTGCTCTGCAGGGTAAGACCGCCCCTCCCCAAGTTCCCACGCACATCCCTCCTGGTCCGAGCTTTCCCCCTAAAAAGCAGACAACACTCACAAATTATCTTTCTACCCAGCCAAAACTAGGCCTCAGGTGGGAACAAATATCTGTTTAAGTTTGTTGTCTGTTGGTGTGAGTTTAGGAACAAATAGGAATTTTCCTGCGGATGACCCCATTTCTAAATCTATCCATGAGAATTGCTCCCCTGGGAAAGCAGCTGTCCCCACTCCAGACGGAAGTACTCATGGGCCTCACACTATTTCCCACCGCCGTCCCTGTGCCAGCAAGCATCCCAGGTCGGCTAGCAGAAATGCCATTGGCAATAATGATGTACTCACGTGAGGAGGTCACCACCATGGCGGGGGGCCTTCACTGCCCTGGCTCCCTCTCAGGAAGCCTGACCCAGGAGAGAACCAAGCAGGGGTGTTCTCCAGAAGCCTGAGGGGAACTGAGCTGAGGTGCCTCCCAGAACAAGGGGCAGAGGCACGGAGGGGGAAGGGCAGGAGGCGGGGGAGGGGGCTCCACTTGGTTTCTGGAAACGAGAATTCAAATCCTGCTTCTCCCAAACCCTGAGTCACCTCCTTCCCTTCCAATAGATGAGTGTGGTGGGTAAACATTTCCATATATGGAGAAGAAGGCTGGAGGATGTCAGAAAATCAGCCTTCTCTCTGGCACTTCAAGAGCATGCCCCACACAAGGCAGCCCTCCTTAAGCTGAGTAAATCATTAACCCCCACAGATATGGAGTCTCAGCTACTACTACGCCATACAGAGAGACAGAGTATCAACTACTACTGCTGCAGAGAGAGAGAGAGAGAGAGAGAGAGAGAGAGAGAGAGAGAGAGAGAGAGAGAAAAAACAAACAGTCTCCCACCCAACAGAGCAAGTGGCTGGTTTGAAAGCTTAAAGTCTACCTGAGAAATGGGGCTGTCCAGACTGCCACAAAATGCCTACAGATTGGGAGAAAAATCTTCGCTCGCTATTCATCTGAGAGAAGATTCATGTCTAGAATAATCGAAGGACTCAACAAACTAAGCAACACAAAGTTGAAAATCCCAAACCATGAACGAACGGGCAGAAGACACTGCTTTCAAAAGATGCAACCCAATGGCCGACAAGCGCAAGACGGTCCACGTCACCAACCCTCAGAGGACTGCGGACGGGAATACACTGAGATTCCATCTCACGCCAATCAACCCGTCACTCTCTACCAATAACTACTGCGTGTATGTGGACAAAAAAGAACGCTTAAACGCTGTCGGTGGGATGAAAACTGGTCCAGCCACTATGACAACCAGGATAGAGGTCCCTCACAAAGCTAAACTCGCAACTACCATGAGATCCAACAATCCTACTCCTGGGTGCTTACCAAAACAAAGCTCCCAGCCACCATGCTAGAGAGCTACTCCAACATCCGTGTGTACTACAGAAACATTGACAGTAACTAAGAAACAGAACACACAGGCGTGGATGAAGAAAATGTGGCATATATGCATGACGGGGTATGTCGGCATTCACAAAAAAGAATAAAGTTATGGCGCCTGCAGGAAAACAGATGCAGCTGGAGACGGTCACACGAAGAGCATGATGCCGGTCTCAGGGAGACATAGGATGTTCTTTCTCATTTGTGGTCCCTCGACTTTACATAGACACAAAATCATTTATGTATATATGGGCACGGAAGAGAAAACCTGTATATGTGGACAGCAGCTAATTCAAGGTGGGAATGGGGAGGAAGGAAAGGGAGGGGTGGAAGGAGAACATAATGGTGTCGAAGTGTCCTACCACAACCCAGCACTGTGTACAATGATCATAGACAACATTAAGTTAGGGTGGAAAAAAATCAATACCTTACACATAATAGTACACATAAAAATACATGGCATTTTCAGCAGCCCATGGGACACAGACACTGAAACAAGTCTCTGCAGACCTCTGGGCTGGGCAGCTTCCTGAGCACTTGGTTTAGCGTGAATTCTCATCACGAGGCAGACATCAGGATCCCTGATGCAATCAAGCCGGACTACTGACAGTCATGATTGCTAGTGGAGGAGAAGGCAAATCAGATAGTAAAATGTGTAAAAATCAACTCTAACCCCGAACTTCTGTGTCATGTTTGATGACTACATAGGAGCCGTAAAGCTAATCAAGAATGAATCTGGTCTCAGGGACTCAAGGCCAAATCAAAGGAGAAAGAATGAAAGGCAGACATGAGAATCAGTAGGTGCTGGTAGGGACTGTTCTCCAGTTGTTCCTAAACGGACAAGGCTGTGCCCATCAGTTCTGCTCTGGTGGCTGACATTTCCTTATCCAGAAACTGACCAGCTAGCCCCAAATTACCCAGCTATGTGCTCGAGAAGCGGTTTCTAGTTCTTCAGTCCAAACATTCCCTTCACGCTTATTCTGAAAACTCACTGCTAGTTTAATAAGCATGTGGACACAAACGTAAGTGACCCTGGAAATAGGGAAGACAACCGGGTCAGAGCACCAGCCACTGCACACCAGAACCAGAACTCAGTACTCAGTTCCCAGGCTGCAGCCCTCCCAGCCCACCCCAGCAAGGATGGACGGGAAATGAGTGGTCCTAGTTCTGTCTGGAACCCAGCTTCCGCTCATGCGCAGACAGGAGCATTTCAGAGAGAAATAAGAGGTTCTGCTGTAAATACTTCTGAGGGAAAGGGCTGAAAACTTCCAAAGCCAAGTGCCAAGCAGGGAGGCATCAGGGTAAATGTGAAAATCAGAACAAAAGACTCACATTTCTCCTCTACTTTGCAAACATTTAGAGGACGGTTCATGTCCTTCCTGTGTGTGTTCTTTCTTCCTCCCAGCCAAGGAGCTCCTCTGACCCAATATGCCTGACTGTTCCTGACTCCCCCCGAGCATCCCCACTGTCTCCCATGAGACCGAGATCCTATTTCTTACAGCTGTTAATTCCATCTTTGCACAAGAAAGTTCTTCCATATATGGAACCAAACTCTGACTCCCTGGTCTTCAACCTCCTGCCCCCGTTCTGCTTCTGAGGAACATATGTCAAAGCTTATCTCACTGGTGTGGAATGTTTGTAGGTAACTGCGTATATAGAAACAAAGCTATCCAAGCCCCTCGGTCCACAGTCAACCCTGCCGTTATCCTGACCCCATCATCATGCAACTGTTACCAAGATGAAATCCATTCTTTGGAGTGTTTTCCAATGTGTCAATGCTAAGTAACACATTCAACAAGTACACTGCTATCCTGTGACTCAAAATTGCCCTACAAAATCCAGTCTCTCCTCTCCTTCACCCAGCCACCTCTCTCTCTCTCTCTCTCTCCCTCTCTCTCTCTCTCTCTCTCTCTCTCTCTCTGTGTGTGTGTGTGTGTGTGTGTGTGTGTGTGTGTGTGTGTAAGAGAGATACAGACAAGCTAGGCACGTGCTCTACCACTGAGCTGAAATCTCCAGCCTTCTTTCCCCTCTTTCCTTTTTACTTTGAAACAGAGGGTCACTAAGTGGCTCAAGATGATCCTGTAACTCACTTATATCCCAGGCAGACCTGAAGATTGAAATCCACCTGCTATGGCCCCCATAGCACCCTGGATTCCAAGGGTTGTGCTACCATGCACATCAAATGAACGTTGGTTCGCTGGGAAACCCAACCCAGCAAACCTTGAAGACTAGCTCTCTATCCGCCTCCACTCCACCAGCACCGCCACAAGTCCATCCCTCACCGATGAAGTCTGTAATACAGATCCCACACTTCAGTATTAGAATCCAGTCCTGCCTGACCCCAAAACGCACCCTCTAGGGCTCTTCCAAAGACCATTAAGGATGAATCCTGTAGCAAAGTAGGGTTGGCACGATTCTCTGAACAACACGGGTCAGCAAGGTCAAATTGCTCATCACAGGGTTGGAGGACCTCAAAGATGTTCAGCGGGGTGGGGGACTACAGTACTTCACGTTCTTCGCGTGTTCCACCATGCATAAATGCCTCCCAGGCGGTCTCATTGACTCTCTACTCAAAACTGCCTTGAGAGCAACATAATACCCACTGTGTCAACAAAAGGCAACCAGAGGCTCAGAGCCCACAGGTCCACTTCCGAGGTCACTGCAAAAGAAGAGTAGGCAAAGGAAGCCGGCAGCCCTGAGACTCTAGGTCTGACTGTCCTAGACTCACCGTATGACCTCTGGCTTTCTATTTAACTTTTCTAAGCCTCGGTTTCAACACCTGAAAATTGGAGATTAAAGCAGTGGCTCTGCCTCCCTCTTGGAGCAGTTATAAGGATCAAATGAGCTAATGAGAGAGAAGCCCTCTGGAGGAGAGGTAGGCATTCTCCAAGTGTGAGGGATTACTGGGTGATTACTTGCAAATGACTCTGCATTCCATTACAAATACAAAAAGCAATGAGGTCATTGACAAGACAAAGAAACGCTAGGCCCTGGGAATCAAGGGAGAACCATCCAGGCTCTACAGGTTACGTCTATAAGCTGCTCACACTAGGAGCTCAAAGCTCGGCAGCAGCTGTCAGGATCTCAAATTCCAAGTAAATTACATCTACAGGGACGCTCAAGACAAAACACCTCCCTTTTCAGCTAAAAGCAAAGGCTGGGCAAGAAGGAGGTAACAGAGATAGACGTCTGGAAGACCCCTGAGAGTCTTGGCTCCAGAAAGGTGGCCTTTGATGTTTTCCTTGGAGCAGTTGTTAGAGACACTGGCTCCAGTCTCACTGCAGTACGCCCGTGGGGAAATAGATGTACCGTAAGGAGCTATTTACCAAGGAGCCTGAGGAAGCGTCCAAGCATGAATTAATCAAGGGCATAAGACATTTCAAGTTGCAGATACCGAAAGGATAAGGATCTCCAACCAGTTAACCCTTCCGGCTCACAGGGGCTCCACCTGGAGTCAGGCACACATGCACCAAGGCGGCATGCTGCCAGCAGCAGAGTGAGCCCTTACATCTGGTCCCTTTACATACCAGCCTTCTACCGGAGACCACCGTAAAGAGGGGTCCCAAGCAGCTCAGAGAGCAAAGCCTCCTTTCTGCCTTTTTCTCAAGCCTCTTCCAACACGCTAGTTATCAGGATTCTCTTCAGGTCCCACAAAGAATCCAGCACTCGCTGTCATTTACAGAGGGGCCATAGAGTCCCCGGAAATGCACCTGTGGAGTGGTGAGAAATCAGTTCAAAGCTGTCTCCCCTGCTAGAAGGAAACTACCGTGCAGGACAGGCTATAACTCCTCGATTCCCTCCCAGTGGCTGGGTCAGACATAGGGCTAGGTATTAAAAGTGGCTGCAGCAGAAAACACCCACGAAGGTGCAAAGGAAAAAGTAGATAAAAAGAAAGCTTCCAGCGTAGGCACTGGGAAAACATGCTGGGGACAGCAGCCGGCTGGAGTCAGTCTACAGGGTACACAGGTCACTGGTGAGGGGTGTCCAGGGAGGTGGACAGAAACAGAGGCAACACAGAGCCCTGAATAAAACCAACTGCTCTGAGATCAAAGAGCGGGGATTTGCTTTATTTGTTTCTGTTACGGAAGTAAAGCCATGATCACACCACTGATAAGATTTTTAAAAATAAGCTTTTGCTCCCCCCACTGAGAAACACTAACAGCAGTAACTAGAGTGTGATAAAGGTTTGCTTTATGTTAGCAACTGTACTACAGTTTACATGAACAGAGATTTGTGAGGGGTGCATTATTTAACGGCAGTAATGACCATATGAGCTAGGCACTCTCTTCTCATATTACAGAGGGAATGAATGCTAAAGACAACCTATTGAAATCCCAGAGATGATAAAAGCAAGAGGCTAATATTAACGTGTTCACAGAATAAACTTGAGCCCTCGCAATCCCGAAAGTGCCCTATGTCCCTCTTCTCCCCCATTCTACCTTCTAGCCCAGCTTTTACCCACATCACTTCCCTGAGATAAAATACGCTCCCCATAACACATGCACAGTAATCCGATGTAGCATGGCTGCCTCCAAAAGTAGGTGACAATAACTACGCCATTGCCAGTGAGCACTCAATGGTTATGTGTTCTTACACGGGCTCTGTCTTAGAAGGCTGGGTCAGGAAGGTAATATAATATGGGCCATAACCGTTCTCTTTTTCCTCGACAGAAATTAAACCAGCCAAAGCAAGACTGCCAAGGTCAAACAGGAGACCTAGCCAGGGTGACAGGCACAGTTCAAGGACACTGTGCACAGGGCAGCCTAGCCAGAGCCTTCCACAGCTGCGCAGAGCTGAATGACCCTGAACCTCCAGCTGCGGTTTCCAAGACCTCAGAGGGAGCTCAGCAGATCAAATACTTCCTTGAAAAGGGCAAACAGCCACGTCCCACCAAGCCTGGAATGTGAGTTCAAAGAGAGGGTTTCAGCTAGGTGTCAGGGAGTCCAGGCCTTGCAGAGCTGGGTGTCTCCACCCTGCGATCATCACAGCTAAGCTAAGCCACTTGGCCTTGTAGTCTTCATAAAGACTTGTTAGGCTACCATGGTGATTTCCAACCTCTTGTCTCTCAGCACAATTCTTCCTTTAAGTGAATACTATGGGATGTTTGATTTTTAAGGCCAGGGAAATCAGAGCTGCCAGCAGGCTTCAAGCCTTCCTCCCTCTCCACTTCTCACTTTGTTGGCACCCCAGCTCTCAGACCACACTGGAACCTCCACCAGGGCTTGAAAACCATCAGCACTCTGAACTCTTTGAGGGCCCTTTATCTCTGATGTCAGTAACGTCAGGGATCTAAGAGGTACCTCCTTCCCAGTTTTGTAGTTTCACCTGTATGAGAAGCACACATAGTATGGATGCGGCATAGTACCAGACAAAGAACTCCCAAATAAAGAACGCGGGATAAGAATCCTATGTTCACGGCTGTGCTGACACACACCTTGAGTCCCAGCACTCAGGAGGCAGAGATAGGTAGATCTAAGTTTGAGGCCAGCCTGGCCTACAGTGCAAGTCCAAGACAGCCAGGGCTACACCAAAAAACTCTGTCTCAAAAGTATCTCCTCCAAAAAAAGAATCCTGTTTTCCCAGAAGTTAGGAGTTGCCTGAAATTTTTGTCTAGGGATGGGACCCTGTGAAATAGCACTCTGTTGATATTGACAGCCTTGAAACCAACATCACCAACAAAAATGGATCCAGCAGGTTGTGCTTTTGTGTGGCTGTATACATATTATATGTGTGTACATAGATAACAACAGTAATCAAAGCAAAGGTGACTGAGGGGGCATGAGGGGTTAGAGAGAAGGTGTCATAGGGGGACTGAAGTGGGAAAAGAGGGGGAAATGAGGTAATGCTATTTTAAATAAAAACACATTTTAAGAGAATTCTTTCATTTCCCTAAATCTCAGTTTTCTCACCTATAAAAGAGACAACATCCACCTCAAAAGGCCTTCAAGACAATGACTTCGCCTAACAAGTTAGCAGAACGCCACAATACAGGCTGCAGTGATTATCAATTGGTATCTTGGTCATACATGGGAAAGAAGATAATTGCATGCCCCTGTACACTTGTGGACATGTTCAACCCAGTCGAACACCCTGGCAGAAGTAAAGAATGAGTAAGAAAGAAGAATGTAAAAGCTGGAGGGTGTGGCCAATGGGAGGTTTCCAGTGCCTGGGTGGGTGGCCCCATACCCATGTAAATATGTCACTAATTGGACATTGTGGATTATCGGAGGGAGGGAGGCATGGTGAGAGGTTGGGGGAATATGGGGGAAATGAATGGGGGCCAGAATGTATCTGATCTTTCATTGTATACATGTATAAAATTCTCAGAGTTCTCTTTTGTAATTTAGTTTGAGAAGCCCAGTTTGACTCCCAAATTCTATGAACAGCTTATTTCCTAACATCTTCAAGTTTATCTTCAGAAACTCTGCAATCCCGGGCCTTTGCGTTCTGACAACAATCAAGACAGTCAAGGATACAAAAGAAAACGAAAAAAACCACTGTTCCGGACCATGAGAAGAAGGGAAAGAATTAGTCTCTGCATATGGACACCAGCATCCAGACAGTGGTGAAGTGACCTGAGAAGTCCCAGCTGCCCTCTGACCTGCAGGTGCCTGGTGTGCACAATGGGGTGAGTACAATCCCAACACACACAGAACCAAGGAGTTGCAGGCACCTGATCTCCTCCTGGTACAGTGCACGCGTGACCCCTTGGGGATGAAGTGTAGGAAAAGGAGTATTTTCACTAACCTAGGCGTTCGCTAAAGCTGGGCCCAACAATGACCAGTGCACAGACATCCAAACCATGATCGGAATGTTCCTGTGGTTCTTCACAGTGACAAAGCTTTTCACGTGCCTCCCTTGTTTAAAGGTTTCTTGGCAGATAAAACCACGCTGTCCATCTTACATAGTCCTCTAATTAGTACTTGAGCCAGAAGTCACGTGCCCCACTTAGGACCTGCAGCATGTGCACTGAACTAACTCTCTCTCTCCTCTCTCTCCTCTCTCTCCTCTCTCTCTCTCTCTCTCTCTCTCTCTCTCTCTCTCTCTCTCTCTCTCTTTCTCTCTCGCGTAGCGGGGTGCAATTCAAGTTCTACAACTAAAGGGGCCATGGAGGCCCAAGGCCAGCTCACTCAGGACCCTAGGCAAGTCATTTTCATTCTTTTAACCACAGTTTCTTTATCCATAAAAGGAGATTTACGAAGCCGCCCCACGCATCCACGCGCCCTTCCATGTCACCCTGAAAGCTGTCAGAAATGAAACCAGGCCTCGCCTCACACACAGACATATTTGGTCAGTTCCATTCCTGAGATTCCCTGCCCAAGCATCAAAGCCATGGAAAACCTACCCGAAGTGTCAGAAACCCACCGGGAGCTCCAGAAGAGGAAAGGGAACAGCCTGCAGCTGCCACCATCCCACAGACCAGCAAGTCGCTCCCCAACAACTGTGGCCACCGGCACAGTGCATGGCACTCTCGTCAGCAAAACGCTGGTCTGAGTGGCAATAACAACCAACTCAGGATGCAAGAGCGTTAACATGAAGAACACAGTATGCACCCAGCATGCCTCATGGCCGAGAATCTAGGCCCCTGATGGTTTACAAGGGAGAAGAGGAAACAACACACTTTTCCCAGAGGACTCTTGGAAGAACTGCTTCTCTGGTTAGCGTAGGCACCCATTGGTACCACCTGGCCACCACATTCTTGTTTAGCTATGAAGGCAATATTGACGTTGAGGCCAGCATGCCCCCTGTTTATTCTAGAAAGAGCTAATACTGTCTGTCAGGCTCTCTCCAGACTACAAGACCCTAGACATGGCAAAGGCCAGGTGTCACCTAAGCCAAGTCCTGGAAACCATTTGTCTGGGGCACTCAATCAAGAGGAAACACAACACAAAACAAATCAAAACATTGCTGATGTTTTTGTGGAACACGTGGTACATAAAGGGAAGGTCCGTACTCGCGAAGACCCTGCTCCAATATCTTACATGGTGTTGTAGTTCCTAAATACCGCAAAGTCCCAGTGTTTTATGTAATAGCTCCAGTGTCTCCAGAACCCAGCCTCAACCTTCTGTTTCCGGGGTCAATACATCCCACTACCATCAAGACACTTTATTTAGCCGGGTGGTGGTGGCGCACGCCTTTAATCCCAGCACTCGGGAGGTAGAGGCAGGTGGATCTCTGTGAGTTCGAGACCAGCCTGGTCTATAAGAGCTAGTTCCAGGACAGGCTTCAAAGCCACAGAGAAACCCTGTCTCGAAAAACCAAAAAAAAAAAAAAAAAAGACACTATTTAGGGTGAAGTCTTGGCTCACGAAGTCCCTCCTATTACTGCAGCCTCCAACCAAAGATGCAAGCTCTACATATCCCTCGGAGAATACTAGGAACTCTCAGCAGGGTGGGACTGCCTTAGGAGAAATTAAGTTATTTATCTACTCTATGTCCTGTACAAAAAAAACATCTAGCACTCTTAGACATGCCCTCTGAATACCATTGATGACCCGGCCTCTGGGGACTAAGACAACAGAACAATCCCGTGCCTTTTCTAATCCGCTTAAAAAGATGCTGGTTTGCAAAGGCCCTCACTTCCAGCCTTTTAGTGTGATGCTCTTTCCTGGATTTCCCAACCGGTGTAGAACATCCATCATGATCTTACTTATACTATTTTTACTAGGAAATTTGATTTATTTTCCTTCCCAGTACAGGCTCCTCCAGGAAGAATCCAGGCTAGACCTCTCTCCACAGTCCCAAAGTACGGCTCATGGTCAGGTCTGTAGTCAGTGTTTATTAAAAGCCTGAAAGCAAATTATGAAAAAAGGAACAACTATGCTAGTTTACAGGGCCTAGAAAGAGATTAACATGAACTGGAACATCACAAATAAGCAGCTCTGGTCAAAACTAAGAAAAATACAATTAAGAAACTGAATGTAGGTAAAGAGCCTACTCTTTTGGGATATTAAGCATATTAATTTTATATAAATAAACTTAAATAGAAGGTATTACACTTAATTAGAATACTAAAATATTAAGATGAGTTATAAACATTAAGTATTTCAGGATAATAACTCCTGGGACATTTAAAGGAACGTGTTAGAGTCACGTAAATTCTCTCCATTGGCTAAGAGTCCATTTCCCTGCCCTGAGGTCCTTTGCACTACAAGCATTCCGCTACAAATGACATGACCCCACACTCTCAAAGCTAGGAGATGAGGCTCCGTCACTGACATGTACCTGTGTGTGACAGGGAAGCCAAATCTTCCTGGTGCTGCTCTCTCTGTTCCCAAAGGGTAGAATGCAATCAGAGTCAAACAGCCTCTGCACTGGCAGCCAACCCAATCATGGCTAGTCACCAACCAAGGGGGCAGCGGGACAGCCAAGTTTCAAACACCTCCATAGTGGCTTTTCCTAAACCCACTTTCAATGTCCCTTGGTCGTGGCAGTAATCAGTTTGGAAACTCAACAGCTCGAGATGCTACCTTCTGTCTCCACTGCTCGCATCTTTCCAACAATTTTGTTAGCACCTCTGGCTCTGAATTAATTCTTCTACTTAAAGTATACAGAATGCTTCCCCCAGTGGTTTTCTAATAGATACGGAAGGAAAAGAAAGAAAGAAAAGAAAAGAAAGAACTGGTTACTTGACTGGACCATTCATTTCTCTGTTTCTCATCTGCCCGACACTATGTCCTAAGATATCTCCTCTGTACGGGCCAAAATTCCTCACTTTTATCGCAATAAGCCAATAGAGCTAGAACTCTCAAAGTGACATAACAGGAATAATAATCTAATCGCAATTACACAAACAAGCTTATGATAAGTGTGAATATCAAGTCACACAAAATAAAGGAAGCCTGCGAGATGATTATTGGCCTTCTCCTCAAAGCTCCTTGATTGGACTATTTTCCAGATTCGTTCCTCATGGGCTTACTGGCTGCGCTCCTGGGCCATCTAGCTCCACACAGCCCCACAGCACAGGACTTGAGAAACATCTGCTCCTTTCTCCTCTTGGCTGAAAGGAGACTCTCACTCTATGCTCTGGAGGACCACCCCAGAAATATGCCCAGCTCTTACAAAGCTTTGCCATTGCAGAAAGATTTGAAATCCCCTCCCCTGAAACCTGGGTGACTCCAGGATTAGTACAACCAATGGAGCAGAGGGACACCGCTTCTGATCAGCACCTGCGGCCTTGCCATCACGGGTTGTCAGTGTTCGGTTCTCTCCCTCCACCCCTCCCTCCTTTCCCCATCTCTGTCCTTTCCCTCCTTCCCTCCAACCCCCATCTTTCCTTTCAAGGCTTTTTTTTTTTTTTTGGTTTTTCGAGACAGGGTTTCTCTGTGGCTTTGGAGCCTGTCCTGGAACTAGCTCTGTAGACCAGGCTGGTCTCGAACTCACAGAGATCCGCCTGCCTCTGCCTCCCGAGTGCTGGGATTAAAGGCGTGTGCCACCACCGCCCGGCTCTTTCAAGGCTTTTAAACGAAGCTCATGCTGGAAAGAAATCTTACATGGAGAAGCACACACAGACATCTTGACCCGTGACCTGTCACCATGACACACCTCTAGTGTCCAGCCTGAAATCTCCCAGCCATGGGCCTCGTACCATAAAGATTTGAGCCATGGAGAAAAATGTCCCTGTCTTCTTTGTTCCACCCAAATTCTTGACCCAGAAAACCCATGCGCATAAATGACTGTTATATGCCCTAAGATTAAAGATAATCTGTTATAAAGCAAGAATGCACGCAACACAGCCTACCACTTCTTCCAGCTTTCTCTGTCCCCTGCTCTGGCCGTTCAGACCTGCCTGGCTTCGCTGATGACAGTGTCTGTGGACAGAAGCCCCTGATGGTGGTCAGATATGAGGTATGGGCTCTATCTGTCACAGCAACTCTGGGACACAGAGATTTCATGGAGGAAATAAAGATAAAGAGGCACAGGCTAAGTAGATTTGGCCAATTCTGTATCTATTTAGTAAGTGTGCTGAGGAATACGGGGCTTCTCCGGCCCTCTGTTTCCATCTGTAAGATGGGTGAGTATGGTTAGAAAGGCTAGCTGCCAGAGTGTTTGCGAAGACGAACCGAGAGATAGGACTGAAGGAACTTCTCCCCCGGCACCTGAAATCTCAGGCACTAAGATAGCCCTCTTTGTGGCTGTGGGCTGCCACGACACTCCCTCCCTGCTAGTGCAACCACGTTTCCAATACAGCACGATTGCCTTGCTGCCCTCCTACTCAGCATGGAACCTAAGGCCACAGGCACAGCACTCCGGTGAAAAACACTAAGTCCTGGCTAGAAATGAAGCAAAAACTCTTATCGCTTCGAGACCACCCTAGAATCTCTGGTCTACGTTCAATTACTATCCCTGTCAGGACTGGTTGATGGCCTGACCTCCCTGGGCACGGGTTTCCTCATATGTAGAACAAGGACAGAAACACACCTTCCTCGCAGAACCAATACAGACGAAGCAGCTACAGCAGTGTGGCACACAGTGTCACTTCCTAATGTCACCGAGTGTGTGGATGGAAGAACAATCTGAGGACACAGATTTAAGTCCTGCCTTATGGAGAGACCGAGACTCCTTCAACTGTCATACTTGTCCAAAGCCAGGCGCCTACTGTAAAAGTTAGAGGGGCAGGACCCAGGTCCAGCCTCCCAGCAGCCTACCGAATCCAAAGCGCTTCCCATTCAGCTTCCTGACAAGCACATTTGATGAGAAATGTGTCTAACTGGAAAGGGAAGAGCAGTCCAGACAGAGGAGGGCTGTACCTCTGGGCACAGCAAGATGAGAAGGCCAATGTCAGAAGCCCTGTCTTTCAGCACAGTCAGCTCCTGTGGGTAAAATTAGCTCAGTTCTGCTCCAGTGCCAACCGGAGCCCCAAGGCAAAAACTCACCCGCTGGCAAAGCATGACCTCACCTGACCCTCGCTCGCGGGTAGGGTCCCTCGTGCACCTCATTAGGGGCCTGAGATGATTCACTTGGCTGTTTCCTGTCTCCGGCTGCTGAGGTCACCTCTCTGCTATCCAAAAACGCGGCTCCACAGGAGAACTAGAGATAAATGCAAGCAGCCATCCTGGCTTCCTTTCCTCCAGGGCAGCTCACAGCAAGGTCTGAGGAGCCCGCCTGCTAAGCCAGCTAAGTGCTGAGAAAGCTCTGTAAGTGGTGTGAGCCAGTCCACAGGCGAAGAGCGGGCACTTGCCCAAAAAGACCCCTAAGGTGACAGCCTTTAGTTTACTATGAAGAGGACAGTGTTGGCCAGAAGACAGGCCTCTGCAATGCCTTTGTGTCCTACATAACCCAGTAGAAGGGAGGCCACCAGACTACCTTCTGTACCTTCGCACCCCAGTACCTCCAAGGCAGAGCTCAAGGGTCACCTCTCCTAGGACTCCTTCCCTGTCACACCCCTACCTGGCTAGAATTCCCCTCGACTCACCGCACCTCTACTCTTTATTCTTGAGCTTTAGTTGTTCAACAAATACCTACTGAACACCTATCTTGGGCCTAACTATATAGAAATGAAAAGAATATCCCTTTCCCTCAAGGAAAGGCAGCCAGCTTCAACCAACAGCCAAAAATGGAGAAAGTTGAGATAAGCAAGGTCAAAGGCGGTAAGAGAGTGAAGTCCTGGAAGGCGCAACAGCGCTTGAGAAGAAACATGAGTGTTAGTAGCGGTTACAGAAAACCCAGGGGTACACCTAAACACACACCTGCCTTTTGCCACCTCTCCCCTCTAAGAGATGCAAAAGATTTGGGATTCGACCCTGAGCAAAGAAATTGGAGAATCTGAAAAAGAGAGGTGAACATTAGCAGATTTCTGAGTCCACAGCTCCACACTAGAGGGACAGGACACAATCAGGAAGGGTGGGACCAGGAAAAGAAGGCCAGCTGAGTGAGAACGCTGAGCAAGAGAAAGCCTGGACTCGGGAAGGGCACCTCAGGCCCAGAAAAAGAAGTGTGGAGAGGCTGCTACCCCAGCTGACATGGTATGCAATCTGAAGACAGGGAAGGGGAGCAAGTATCCAGAGCACCCACACACACTCCCATCCTCAGGCTCCTGTGACTCAGCAGATAGGCGCTGAGATGCTTTACACAGTGACAATGACGTGTGGAGTCTCGGGTCTCCTTCAACATTTCCAAGTGTCAATTACACACGTGGGCCTACAGCTCGGGAGATCCAAACCAGAAAACCTCAAGCACCGTGGCACACCAAGACACAGAGACGATCCAAGACCAAGTTCTGTAAGCCCTAGGTCTGTGGTGTGAGGAAGACAGAAGCCAGCAAAGAAATTTTGAAGAAAGCCCCGAGAGGTAAGGGATGCCAGGGATACCGACTGGTAGTACCACTGCAGGAGCCAGGAGGAACAGATCTGCAAAGTACTGGAGCTGGCTTCCCACACTAGCGTGGAACACCTCTCTCAGGACTGAAAAGGGGCAGGGCAAAAAGACAGAAGGGTATAGACACCCGTGTAAATGTAGGAGAGAGGAGGGAGAGGCCGAGCTCAGAGACCAGCATCCCCAACAGACGTCATGTCTCCCTCCAGACCTCCCTACTAGCCTTGTCCTCAAGAAGTGTGCGTACCACATTCGTCACTGAGTACTTCCTGATAGTCGCATTTTTGAAAAGTAACAGACCAATTTCAAAAGCATACTTCATTTAATACAACAATATCCAAATACCATTTTAAAGGCACCAAAAAATCAACTTTATTAAAAAGATATTTTATTTCATTTTTGTACTAAGCTTTTGAAACCTGATGAGGATTTTCCAATGACAGCTCACATGAGGTATACACATTATGAATTCACTACTGCCGCATGTCAATCTGATTTAACATGGATGAATCAGGGCTTAGCATGGTACCTGACACACTGCATTTTTACAATATGATGAGAGAGAGATAGGTAGGTAGATAGATAGACAGATGATTGATAGATAGATAGATAGATAGATAGATAGATAGATAGATAGATAGATAGATAGATAGTTACATAGATGATAATAGTAGATAGATAGATAGATAGATAGATAGATGATAGATAGATAGATAGATAGATAGATAGATGACAGATAGTTACATAGATAGATG
>NC_022010.1:34128520-34130505 GCF_000317375.1 Microtus ochrogaster | reverse complement strand
AGATAGATAGGATAGATAAACTACACTGTCATTTCATTAAGAAATTTCAGGTTTCTTCACAATCAACTATACTTTAAGTATGAGTCCTAGGCTATATTAAGAATAAAGTCTTGATATAACTTAATGTTAACATTAGCAGCATAATGTTCTTTCCCCTTTCTTTTAGAAATGACAACTGTTGTCAGTCTCTTTGGGGAAGCAGAGGGGCGGTAAAGCAATTGTGTTGCATGCTAGTCAGGGGAGCTACTGCTAACATAGCTCAGGCAGGAGACTTCCCTTCCTCAAGAGTCTCATTCTCCCTCACTACAAAGTCGCTGGCAAACTCCAACTCAGCGTGTCACGCAGGCCCACCGTAAAGCGCATGTGCACCGCGAAAATACAACAGCGCTACTGGGAGCCAGCACAGAACCCAGGAGTAGCTCCCTAACACAAACGCACACCACAGGGAACCAGGGACGTGACTCAACACTTAAGAGTGCTCATGAATCGTGCAAGGGACCACGCTTCAGTTTCCAGCACCCACCCGGCAGCTCCCAACTGCCATTAACCCCATTTGGGGCACCCAAAGGCACGTGCATGCAAGTGGTCCACATAAATCCACCACTGCTTGCATCCCGATTCACACTATGCATGACTCACTGAAGCAGTCGGGGGGGGGGGCTAGACAGGGTGAAGCGCTGAAATGAGAAATTATTAAAGGCGAATTCACCAAATGGAAATGAAAATAAGATGATTGACATGCTGATTTTACTGACCAGAGTCCCCAGCAACAAACAGCCTTGACCAAAAACCCTTCCTTCAATACTCTACCACCAGCATGCTAGGTTTAGGGCCTGATAACTTAAGGTGATAGAACAGATGACCGTCCCCCCTTACAATCTGGCTTTGCAGTAGCGGGGCAGGGCCAGTCCATGAAACTTCATTGTTAACACATACACGGTATCTGGTAGATGCCAGGCAGTTTCCCACACTTTAGAAATACTAGTTTATTCCACTGTCCCTGCAATCCTGCGAAGCAACTACCTTTATCACTGTGCCCACTCTCCAGGTAAGGAAACGGAGGCAAAAGCAAACACAGCAGTAGACTGTGGCAGAGCAGGGGAACAAACGTAGGCCATCTGACTCTGTGTTCTTCATCACAGTGCTATGCCGCCTCTCTCTGTATCCTTGTTTGTGTTGTCAGTGGTGAGAGCATAGCAGAAGACCCACCTAACGTACGGTGAGAAATCAAGAGTCTGCGCACAGCACACAATCAGCCTTCTCTCCCTATAATGAAGCGACAGGAGAGGCCAAATCTTTACCAGGAACCATGCCATCGACGTATGCCAAAAAAAAAGTCCTTTTACACACCAGAAACACCCACCATCCATATGATCAGCACATTCCCTCTCTCATCATCAGGATGCTGTCTCAGGGAAAGAAAAGTCTGGTCTCAGGGGCAGAGAAACCAACACGCACTCAAGGCAGCGGTGCAGAGAACACTCAGACACCCTGGAGCTGAGGTTTCCTTCTCCCTCGGCACTGCCAGCCTTTGAGACGAGAACTTTCGACCCCGTTTTGTAGAAAAGGGTAATGACACCTCCGCTTCCCCTCAGCACTTGCGCATTTGTGCAAGGAAAAGCCGTGTTTCTCGCGGATGCCACACAGATGGACGGGATAAGGAGGTGATGCGGTCGGCAGGTGTGGAACGCTCAGCCTTTGCAGTTTCACAAACCTGAACCCGAGTACTGTGTCTGCCACCATGGGACTGGGTCCAAGTTCTGGGCTCCTAACCTGCAAGATGAATGACGGATGAAAATTCCTACCTCGTGGGTTGTTGCAAGATTGGGAACAACACTTACAAACTGCCTGACACCTGATGTGTGATAGAAGATAGATAGATAGATAGAAACAACACTTACAAACTGCCTGACACCTGATGTGTGATAGAAGTTATTTAAAATAAAAATAATAATAAAACACCACCCCAACATTCCTCTCTGTCT
>NC_022010.1:34117232-34128420 GCF_000317375.1 Microtus ochrogaster | reverse complement strand
CTCTCTCTCTCTCTCTTCCCTAATCTTTGAAAAGAATAAAGTGGATGATTTTTTCCTTCAGCGTTTCTCTTTCTTCACTGTTCCCTCGGGGGGTACTACTACATTCAAAATTACCTGCGCTCAATCTCCCAAAAGGCTCAGCTTAGCCCCAACACTGCTCTTGCCTCTTACCTGACCTCTCTTCTTCCTAGATTTCCCCAAACTCCTATTCTTATTACAAAACCCAACTGGAGCATCAGCAACCCCATGAAACCTTCAGGCTACACCAATTATCATATTGGTGACACCATGAAAAAGAAATCCAAGAGTTAAGCTAACCAGGACACAGACAAATAGCAACACGTGTTGCTAAAAAATTAACAGATTTCTTTGCACATTGGCTAAAAGGAAAAAGGAAACCCTTCTATCAGGTGATTACAAAGTATGCTAACGCCAACCTAATTTTCCCAGTCCCTTCTCTGGGACCCCATGAACCTCCACACACCAGCAAGAAAGTTGCCCTGGCAGAACTGGTGATAATCAGTACAGGGTACCATAGCCGTTCAATACCATCTCAGTCCATGTAGACAGCGCATCTACCAAAGCGAGGGCCGATTCGCTGTGGGTGGAAAGCTCCTTCAGGCACAGAGTTCATTACTCCCAGCATCCAGCACTCTCGGCTGTGCAGATGCAAAGCTGATTCAGTAGCTGCTGTGCCTCCCTGCTCAGCAACAGCCGGGCACATCATAAGCCTCAAAAAGGTGTACTCAACAACTACCCATGCATACGACGGCGATGACAGACAAATTTGACTCCAGGCTCTGCCATTTACTCAGCTGACCTCCTGACCATGGACCAGGGCTCCTCTAGCCCATCCTCGCCTCCTTTCAAAGCTACACCCTGAAAGCCAGCCCTCTCTTTAACACATCCAAGGTCCTCTGTCATCGCCAACCAAATCCAAACCTGCTCAAGACAGGCGGCAGGGATCCTCCTCCTCGCCCTCGTTCCAGGAATAAGAAAACAACCAAAGGAAACAGTTGTTTCCCTCGAGCACACAGAAGGCACTAAATAAATATAAAAACCTCCCTTTGAAAAGTAACCAAAGCTGTTGAAAAAACAGTTCCTTGTGCGCAGATAACTGAAGGTTGTTTTTAAAGAGGATACTGAACCACTTCGCCTCCATTACACAGTGGTGTTACTATAACAGGGCGGTGACTTGCTCGAGCCACATAGTTGGTATATCTTATGGCTCAGAAGAAATTATCATCCCAAAACTCTCAGCCCTGCACTCCGTGGCTTCCTCAGCCACCCAATATCTCAGAGTAGAAAGTGGAAATACTGCCACCGTTACTCCCTGGCTCCTAAAAACGGTTGCATTCTCTTGCTTAGTACGTCCACTATATCTAAAATATGGATTTCCTTACCTGGTTCCTATCTATCTTTACCCATGAACTTGTAGCACTGTGAAGCTCTCTCCCCAGAACCTAGAAGAGGGCAGGGGCAAGTCCTATCAAGTCAATATCAATTCCCTCCTCCGGTACCAGTCACAGAACCACAAATAACCAGATCTCTCCACGCCTCAAACTCATTCTCTTTAACACCCATGGTCCAGCCCGCTGCTACTGGGAGAAGTCAAGTGCATGAACCCACAGTCCACACAAGAGAGGCACTCGGAATAGATAGATTTGCCCTTTGTTTTCTCTACCAGGACCCCAGCGAGCCCAAAGGGCTCCTCTATCAATCGTGGACCACTCCTTGCCTGCATCACCAAAAGCCACAAGCCTGGCCTTCTCCACTTCCCACTGCTATTCCCTCTGCCTTTCTGAGGCAGGTGTCTGCAAAGGGCAGACCTCACAGCTGGCGCTCACCACACTCTCGTGTCTGCCAAGCTCTGACCTACTTCCCACCCAGACTAAGGCAGGTGATGCTGCAACTGATTCAGCAAGGTCTTTTTTTTGCTTACTTTTTACCTCCAAGTTATCTTGGACATGGGAACTAAGGCAGAGCCACAGAGTTAAGAAAGAAAGAAAGAAAGAAAGAAAGAAAGAAAGAAAGAAAGAAAGAAAGAAAGAAAGAAAGAAAGAAAGAAAGAAAGAAAGGAAAAGAAAATCAGAGCAGAAGAGTCCCTACCAGCCTACCAAATGTCACCCTTCTATTTTGTAGACATCAAGTATGACACGGAGAATACTGCCGTCTTGCTCAAAACAAGCCCCGAGTATCCCAAACATTAAAAACAACAGCCATTAAGACAGAGCCCTTCCTGCCACTTTCCCTCATCTCGGAAATGGTTCCTTATGTCTAAGCTTAAAGGCCCCCTGAGGCCATCCCAACCATATGTCTGCTCTCCATTTAATGCACAGCATCGTCCCAGATGAAAAAGTTCTAATTTCTATCTTCATAAAGTACAGTCCACATAAAAGAATTAAGCCGCACACATTTTAAAATCCTAAGAGGTGGTGCAGGAATTGAGCAGTGGAGACAGAGATGCATGAAGTCTAGCACAGGGTGCACCACTCACTACTAACCCTGAGTGAGCTGAGACCATCTCCCATCCAGCCCTGCTTCTCACGCCGGATCACATCCACTCCAAGCGATTCCACTTTAGCTCTCTGTGTCTTGCCATCACCTCCAATACAACATCATCACCCTGCATGGAATAACTAGACTGTGAGTCACAAAGCTCAGAGCTTTCCTCCAGTGCATCTGGGTATACGTCCTTCGGTATGTGTGCGCAGTGCTCATCAACGAGTTAACACAGTCTCGTTTTTCTACAGTTATGTCATTCAGGCTTCTTTGGTAACCAAGCTGTCAAAGTCGCCTGACGAAGTTTCGTAAGGCAACAGAACATTAAGCTCCCTTCATCTACCAAAGCATATGCTTCCCCGGACGAGGGCTTTCTTAACAGCAGTCTGTTGATTCTAATACCAGCCAGTCCTTAAGTCTCTTCCTGCCATACCAAGTACATAAGCAGTTCTAAGTCATGTACAATGTTCTGATGAGAATTCTTCTTTGCTTTTTAAGAAAGTATCTCATTTTTTCCAAGTCACTGGGAAAAAATTCTAGTAATTATGGGTGGTGATCCAACTGGAGGTGCCAGTGTTGTGATAGAACTGACCACAAAGTTGACGGTGAACAAATAATTCTGGGCCTAATTCCTGGTGCATGACTATCCAGACAGCACCAAGACCAAGACAAGTCATAATGTATTTTCCTGACTGAGGCCCCCAAGAGGCGCTGCTCTTCTCCCAGATCCTGCTGATCCTTTCAAGAACGAAACTCTTAAATGAGGCATGTCATATGATCCACTAAAACCCATCACAAGTGCCAGGAATGAGAGCGGTACCCAGACATGCTGACAACCGCACCCACATGAAATAAAGCAAAGACAGGGGCTCTCTGTAGAGAGACGCCCGTAACAGTGTGATCGATAATCAAGAACCCTAATCCAACAATATGTAACAAACAGCATATCCATGCACTCTGTACAACAGCTGGACACACCTGAGAACCATAAGCTAAGCTGGAAAAGCCATGAGTATCACAGGAGGGGGTGAGGAGCAGATCAAACTGCTTAATAAAAGCATGACTAAGAAAAAGTTGGAGAGCACTATTTCAATTTATCTTCTCTTGAGAAAGAATGACACAACTCAAAGAGCCCCAGAAGGATACCTCAGGGACAGACTAGAAATCGGAGTCTACATTAAGACTGGTCTTCAGATAACCATTGTGGTATAGACCAGACCATCACAGTGTAAGGTAAGTCTGTTTCTTTCCTGGAGAAAAAGATGTTATAAGCTACTTCTTTGGAACTGAAACATTCCCTCCTGGGAGGAAGAGGGAAGCTCTTAAAACTCTGGAAAACTAAGGACTCACAGGGCTCCAGGAAACTTACAAGGCTCCAGAATATCAAAGACTGCTAGCAAACTGGGGAGACCACAGGCAAGGTTATATAAACAGCAAACAATCCCTGGGGAACAGGAGACTCTCTGCTAGAGTTGCCTGCAAGCTGGGCAGGAAGCTCCAGGGATGCGCTTTTGTGAGCTTTCTCATGATGGGACGCTGGGGAGGCAGACACCTTTCTGTGAGCAAACACAATCAACTCGGTGCACCACCAATCTCGATTTGGGTGACATTAATTCTCTGGTCTGCCATCAGCACTGTTTGAAGTGAATGGACAGTTGAACGTGTCTCCCCCCCCCCAGAAAGGGCGGTGATAGCAATCTCCAGGGGAGGAATTCTGCATCCATGAGAAAGCATGCCCAAATATGGAAACCAGGTCCAAGGGTAGAGAATAGGTGGGTGGGTGCAGGAAGAAGAAATCATGAGACAGACAAAAGGCATAAAGGATGTGGTTCGACGTGGTTAAGTTTCTTTTCCCCAGCCAGAGAAACAAACCTCAAACTCCAGGAAAATAAATACATCATAATAACTAACCAGTTCATTGTAGAATTAAAACCAAAACCTGGCGTGATTGTGAAGAACTAGAAGAAAGCTAGACTTTGACATAAGGAAAACGTTAGCCCCCTGTGAGTGGCTTAAAGGTCATGACCTCTAAAAAGGAGATGGGGGCCCCAGCACATGAGTTACCCCTGTAAACAGCAATGTCACTGTACATGACACTGTTTTCAACTTAGTGCAAACCACAGACAGAGCACAGAAGCCCTCGATATTGCTGCGAACAACGTGTAGGTGTACATACAGTCCATATAACCCTTTAGGAGACCAACAGTAGCTGAAGTCATGACTGACAGGTTCAAGGGTAAACTAGAGAACCATGGCAGCTGAAGGTGTGAAGACACTAGGACAGCTGACTCAGCGATCTCCACTGGCAGGCGACATAAACTTCTAAGGAAAACAAAGGGTTAAAACAGAGTCTAGGCTAACAGCAAAGGACTAAGGGAATTGTGTGGGTGAACAGGCTATAAATAACCAATCCTTGTCTATGCTAGAGCAACGTCAACAGGCATATTTCCAACCAGTAACTCAAGAAGAAAAGATGGGAACATGTTTTTCCCCAGACATGACAGTAAACACAAGAAGGATTAAACAAAACTGGGTACAAGCCGTTGACTATTGGGAATGAGGCCGTGTTTGGGAAGAAGCAGGACAAGAAATCTTTATTTTGTTATAAACACTTCTGGATTGTGTTTTAAGTTACGGGCATTAAAGACAAAGTCGAGCGGGGTATGAGGACATGTGCCTTGAATCCCAGCACTCAGGAGGCAGAAGCAGGCAGATCTCTGTGAGTCTGAGGTTACCCTGGTCTGCAGAGTGAGTTCCAGGACAGTCAAAGCTATGTAGAGACATCCAGTCTCAAAAAAAAAAAAAAAAAAAAAACCAAGCAAAAGAGACAGAGGCAAAAGTATCTCAATGTGAAAAGGAATTGCTTGGGCTGGCAAGAAGGCTCAAGATGGGGAGGCACTGCCCTCAAGACTCCTGGCCTGAGTAGGACCCCCCAGAACACACACAGTAGGAGAGAACTAACTCCGGAAAGTGTCCTCTGACCTTCATACACACACACACATGCACGCACACACATACACACACACACAGGCACGCATACACACACACATGCACGCACACGCATACACACACACTGACACGCATACACACACACATGCACGCACACGCATACACACACATGCACGCACACACATACACACACACAGTAGGAGAGAACTAACTCCGGAAAGTGTCCTCTGACCTTCATACACACACACACACATGCATGCACACACATACACACACACATACTCACACAAAATAAATGTTTAAAAATATTTGTTGCTTAAATATGTTTAAGTTATACCGAATATATTTAATAATAATAATATTTTAAGATACCATGGCTGAGAGTTCAGCAAAAAAAGAAGAAAGAAAGAAAGAAAGAAAGAAAGAAAGAAAGAAAGAAAGAAAGAAAGAAAGGGGACTTTTCTAGGAAACCACTGACAAAGTGTCAATCTGTTGAGATCACTCAGTGACAATGGGGTCCACACAGGTCACGTGGCCTTCATTTAAAACTGTCCCCTTTCTCTATGCTCCCCAAACTTGCCATCTTCCGGTACAATTTTAAACATTCTTTGACCTTCAACTCTCTTAGCTGGCTTCCAAACCCAAAGGTGTCCCCAGTGAGAACTTAAAAATGTAAAGAATCCCTGAGGAAAGCCGGGACTCAACAGCCAGTGCAGCCGGCAGAGCTGTGGCCCAGAAGCACACAAGGCCTCGAGGTTGGAGCTATATTTAGCAACTTCAGGGCAGACAACAAGGACTCCTGTTCCCTGGAAAGGAGGTAATTAAAGGAGGCAGATTTCAGCCTGAGGTGGTAAGTCTCTAGGATCTGCAGCTCCAGGCAGTCAGGGCCTGCGCCCTGAATGAGGAAATGGTACCCGCAGGCCTGACATCCACTCCTCAACCATCTTTACTTCTCCTCACAGGTTTCTGAAGCCAAGGGAATGACCGCCAGCCATCAGCTCGTCCTCTTGTTTCTGCAGTCCTATGAGTGCCATCTGCGAGGGACTTACTGTGCACCCAGTGCCATCTGCGAGGGACTTACTGTGCACCCAAGTGATGAGCTCAGTGCTACAGGACAAGTAGCAGTGAGCCAGCCCTGACCTCTGACCTCCAGGCAGCTTGCTGGTGAGATGCCACCAAGTAAAAAGTGATCCAGCCCATGACAGGGAGAAAACCATTGCCTGCTGGATCACCTAAGAAGTCATCCAGAGGCTTGACCTGAACCAACAGAAATGGTCTGAACTTACAAGACTGCTTTTTATAATCAGCGGCTATTGAACGAGACACAAGCCAGCAAGCTACAGGGCACGGAGAAAACAAGAAGTACCCACACAGCTACAATGAAAGAAGGTAGAGAAGACAGATGCTTGTGTCCCTGAGTTACAGCTTAGCTTGCTAGTTCTGGTCTGACTGTGTGTGCCACCATTCTCCCCACCATGGATTCTTCACAAGCATGTTGTGCCTTGTCATGTGTACGCAGGTGCACATGGGGGTATACATGTGTATGTGTGCATATGTAGAGGCCAAAGGACCACCTTAGCATTCGTGTTTGTGACAAGGTTTCTCACTGGCCTGGAACTCACCAAGTAGGCCTTGCTGTCTGTGACAAGGTCCGGGAAGCTACATGTACTTACCTTCCCAGTGCTAATCTTCCCAAAGTGCAAGATCCATGAGCTCTTTGTTTGTGAAGGTTCTGGGGTTAGAACCCAACCATGCTTGCACCGCAAACATCTTACCGCCTGAGCTACTTCAGAGGCCTCAACATGATTTCTGATGCATGTTTCCCCCATCTCTGCAGCCCACCTCCTACACAGTACAGAAAGCAGAACATCTTTCTCAAGACCATGACTGTGGGATACTGACAAATTCCAAGGCAGGCCTCTCTGACTCAGATCACAAGTCTTTTCTACCTCTGTAACTAAAAGCAATGGAAAGGAAAGACACCCTTCAAGCACAGCAAGAAGATACGGCAGTGGCCATGGGCAATCCCCTCCTCAAAGCTCAGAGCATCATTCATTGTTGCAATTCCCCAAATCCATACCCATGTGTACCTGGGGTCACCCAACAGCTGAGCATCCGTCTTAAAACTCTTCATGATCAGAATGTATTCACCTTACCTACAAGGTCCCCCTGCCAGAAGGCACTGCCCAAGCTCTCCTTCGAGATGTTTACTCCCCCTTGGAGATCACCCCCCCCATTACTCCAGCCACAGTAACCATATTGCAAACACTTGATAAAATGGAAAGAGGTAAACCTCCTCTGTCTCTCCCACCATCAGCAAGGATGGTTGAACAGTAACCCGTTAACTCTGGGAAGAAACGGGGAACTCACTTGGCAAGGGTCTTCCCATCGGCCAGCTCAGCACAGTGATTGAATGACATCATCTGCCATACTGCTTTCAAAGCACAAGTCGTGTGTAATGCTAAAAAACTATTACAATAAACTCCCTCCTCGTTGAACTTAGCTACACACACACACACACACACACACACACATTCCTGATACTCTCTGGCACTGGCCAGCTTATCATCTTTCAATGGGAGATTATTTTCCATGCCTTCCTGAACAGAAGGTTCCATGTGCTAAAGCTCTGACGCCTGGGGAACACCAAAAGTGCATGGTACATCCCAGGTACCCAGGAACACAGCTCTTGGGGCCATCAAAACACAATACTTTCATGCTCCACCCATGTCGAGCCTATGTAACTTTGACCTAATATTGCCCCCTGAATGGACTGTGGAATAAAACGACACATGCTCCATCAGACCCACGATACACTTGCATTCCCACCACGGTGGAGCTTACACACCTCCAATGAACAGTATCTTTTACTACTTCACTGTATTTCCTGACATCTCTGACCACATCATTAGACTCGAAGTTCAATCCATCGCCACAGGTCTTCTGGTTAAATCCCTGGGAGTGGCAGCTGAGATGAGAGGTGATGAGCGCAGCTGGAGAAGCCAGGTATCAGGACTTTGAAATCAAGCAGCAGCAATGAGTTCACCACCCGCTTTACCACTGAGGAAGTCACGGGCCACCCCATCCCCTCCCTCACGGCTATTACAGGATTAAGGGAAATGATGCAGGCGGACTGCCTGGCAGAGTGAGCACTCAATAAATGGCAGCTATCATGGTAATTAGTTCTATTCCTGTTTCCCATTCCGGCCTGCCACACAATCAAAGTGTTAATCACACCCTTGGTCTCTGTGAAGTCCATAAGCCCTTCCATGGGATGTCTTTGCAAAGCCTCGGCCAACATCCTATTTCCCTTGCTACTGACTAGACATGACAGACCAGCAACAAAAGGCTGTCTAGAGTCCCCATTAAAATCTCAGACACAGCAGCAAGGGGAGCCACAGAGAAACTACAAGAGAACAGAGCTTCTCTTGGCCCTGCCTCTCAGCATGTTGCTCACCACGGCACAAAGATGAAAGAGGACTCAGATGTTAGAGCAGGTACCTGGGTCAAGCCTCCCCAGCCTCTCCAGCCTTGAACCAGGTCACCTGCAGCATTTTGATAGGTCAGGTTTAGAATCCCAAGGCAAGGGCTCTTCATCCAAATCAAAGAGCACATTGGCTAGTTCAGGTGTTCCAAACTGTGCCTGGAGAAAATGCACAATGATCTAGTTCTGGTCTTGCTGTTAAAATCCCTGTGACCTTGGGATGCCAAAGATGGCTTGAGGCCTCGCTTTCTTTACTTGTACAACACTGGCAGAGACTGCTAATCCTTTAACCAGCTCAGCAGAAATGCTAAGGCAGACTTCTAAAATGCCAGACCTGTTTCTCAGAGATTCCAAATCAAGACCAGGGTTGCAGCTGAATTAGCATTCTCGAATTCTGATATTTAAGAATTGCAAGCCTTACAGACCCATACGTCCCCTCAAACTAAATGACTGCTTCCTCCACCAACACACCGCCACCTTGACAAAAGCAGTAGTCACCAACTAGTTCCACTAGGCAAGAAAACAGCAGGGACCACTTGGGAAACCGAGGACTTCCCAGATGGATTCCTGAGTTAGCAAAAACAGACAGTCCATTCACTGGAAGCTCTTAGCCTTGAGAAGAACGGGGCAGAGATTCCTGTAATCAGTAAATGCCCAGTAGAAGGGAGGTGAGGCCCAGGGTGCTACTTGGCAGGCACAGTGTGCAAATGAAGCACTCAGGGTGTGTGCTAACTTGCAGACTCTGGTATAGGGCTTCATTTCTAACAGGCCCAAGATGATGCTAGTCCACGAGCCCAAGAATCAGATCTTGACAGCTAAGTTCTGAATGCAAGCACTTGGCAAAGGTAAACTTGAAGCCTAAAGCAACCTTCCTACACAGATTTGCTGGGCATCTACTAAGTCTCACTTAGGGGTTGTGCCAGGCTAAGAAACCAGACATACCCAAGACACAGAAAAGAGACATCTCAGCGAATACTCACAATAAAAAGTGCTGTAAGGTCTGGATCAAAGGGGGAGGCACGGGGACCATCCCGGTAGGAAGCTATTCATTCTATTGGGCCAGCATGAGACAGAACCATCAGGACTGTGATCCAGTTAAATTGCAAAAGAGAAAAATTGCAAAGCAAGTACAGAATGGTCCTCAGGCAAGAAAGAAGGACAGAGACAAGAGCCCACCACCCAGAAGTCTGTTGAAACCCCTGCCAAGTTCAATGTCAAGAATTCCAGCACAACTAACAGAGTCTGCTGTGTTGGGGCTGGAGAGCTGGCTCAAAGGTTAAGAGCACTGACTGCTCTTCCAGAGGACCGGGGTTCAATTCCCAGCACCCACATGGCATCTCACAACTGCCTGTAGCTTCAGCTCCCTGAAAGCTAACACCTTTACACCAATGCACATAAAATAAAGTTAAAATAAATTTTAAAAAAAACAGAGTCTGCTCTGGCACTGTCAACATAGAGAGACAGGCTTCCTTCCTGCAGAGCTCTCTCCAGGATACTGAAATAGTCGTCATCCATGCTTACAGCCAAAGCGTTCACAGCCACGGTTGGCCTTTCTCTTTCCCCAGGTGTAAACCTTTCATTTTCTAGGAACCAATTTGACTATAAACTCCATTTTCAGTAAAAGACGAGCCTTATTCTTAATCCCCTTGGGCAGCCTTTGTAACCCATGGTTTCAGGTAGTAATCCTACCCAAAGCCCCTCCTTTGTGATCTCATTTCGCAAAATATAAAAATAAAAAGAGGAAGAGGAAGGATAGAGAAGGGGTCTCCTAGAAACCGGTAGTCATAGTATAGCTATTCCCCAGATGAGGCTGAAATGGATGTCTTGAGAAGCACACACCCACACTTGGGTGTGCTCTGACGCCCATGCTTGAATCGATGTCAAAAATCTCTTAATGAAATCCAACTCTGCCCCACGGTGACTCATCCTGAGATTCTCTTGTACTGCACAGTCAAGCAAAAATCCTGACTTCACCTGAGTGGCGTTCTCTGAAAAGAACCCCTCAAGATGCCACAGGGGAGAACCCTGTCCCCAGCCCCCATTCACAGCCCCATGTTTGAGAACAAGATCCGCAAACGGTATTTATAGCTCTACTACCCCAAGAATAGTTAGTACATTTCAGACAGCACGGAGAAGGAAGAGCAAGAAGAGAATGGGGAGGAGGAAGCCGGGTGTGGTGGTGCAGAACTGGAGCACTGGGGAGGCAGAGGCAGGCTGATCTCTGAGAGTCTGAGGCCAGCCTGCTCTGCAGAG
>NC_022010.1:34087603-34117066 GCF_000317375.1 Microtus ochrogaster | reverse complement strand
GGAGGGACGGACGGAGGGAGGGACAGAGGGACAGAAGGAGGATTCATATACCCTACAGAACCCAATATATTTTCCTAGAAAGCCTAATACATTTTCAGTCTGGCCCTTTAGAAACAATATCTTCAGACCCCTGGAGTAAAAGTAACAGGCAATACACACACTCAATTAGAATCCAGTTTCGTATTAGTTACTACAAGTAGCCATAGGTGGGTTTTGTTTTCCTCTCTGTACATTCCCAGGTGTTCCTAACTTTCTCCAGTGGCCATCAGTTTCTCTTGAAATTAGGGTTCAGAACAGTTCTTGCCCTTCCTGTGTTTAAGTGCATCCCCCTAATAACAGGAACCACTGATGATAACAAAGGCATCCATCACAGCGCTGTTGACAGCAGCAGAGCACAGATCACCAGGTCCTCTTGTGATGGCAAAAGCTGTAGTTATCATGTATATGAAGGCGGCACGCCATGAAAAGCGGCTCACACCCCACTGCTCGGTGAGGGGGACATAAAACCACACATCCAGCATGTCTGAAATCAGTACAACACAAATGCAGAAGAACTAATAAAAGCAAGGACTTGCTAAAGAATATTAAAAACATAAACTGTGCTTGCCTCTAAACCCTGAATTTATGAGTGATTTTCATTCATAAAGTGGTTTTGTTTCTTAATTTTTCTATTATGGGCATGTGGTACTACTTTTATTACAGAAAAATACAACACATAATAAAACTTCTTTGGGTTTGCTCTTGCCTTCATTCCCCCCCCCTGGGGGAGTTAGAGGCCACTCAGGGAGGAGGAGATGTCTGTGCTGGGCTTTGAAGGATGAGCAGGCATTTACCTGACAATAGGAAAAGGCAGTTCCTTGGGCCTGCAGGGAAACGGATACACAGAGGGGTGCAACTCAGTGGGACCTGCAATGCTATTGGGGAGACGTTGGGGGGCAGAGAGTGAAGCAGGAGTGCAATGGCTGGGGTGAGGGGGGATCTTGGGCATGGGCAAAGTCAGGTGCTGGCAAGACTAAGGTGTGAGGATAGTAACTGACCCATAGCCAAGAAAGATGGGGAGGAAGAAGGCAGGACGCCAGCTGGGAGTGGGAAGAGAAGGCTTTCTCAAGTGCCCTTAATCACCGCCGGAGTGAGGCCCACAGAACCAATATTGGGCAGGGCAGAAGGTAACTAAGTGTCCTGGACCCATTTCTATTTTCAAATGGTTCTCTTTAATTTTCTTCAGACAAGGCCTGACAAATCGTTGCATCAGGAAGCAAAAATATTTGTTCTTGTCCAAGCATGCCTAAAAGACAATCAGACTTCTTCCTAAAGACAGGCAGTACTTGGTCGCCTCAGAAGGAACCTGTGATTGCTATGCACAGGTAGCAAGCAGAGGCGTGGCCTGTGGCTGTCGCTGTCCAGCTATCCAGTTGTAGAACCAAAGCAGAAGGAGGCAGAGAGAAAGAGGAAAAGGATCCCCCCCCCCACCGCCCCGCCCCATGCAGCGGAGAGAAAGAAGATGCTAGAAACTAATGGCTGGTCTCTGAGGTGAGATGAGGCCACCATGTCACTTGTCACAGCCGGAGGGCACAGTCTGGGAGGCGACAGGAGGCTACAGAGAGTCTGCTGGTGCCCACTCATGGCTGGATTCCTAGCAGGATACCAAGAGGGGTTCCAGTAAGCCAGAAGGAATGCTGCTGGCAGGAGACACTCAGACCTCTCAAGAGGGCTTTAAATGGAAATGTAAGAGCAAGGGGAAACTCTAACAGCAGAAAATGTACCAGGCAAAAAAGCGTGGCCCAGATATGGGTACCCCAGAAGGGAGGGGCTCTGGAGTCTCACGGAACCAAGGCAAAGTGGGTCTAGCCAACTCTCCAAGCCCGGGGTGGGGGTGGGGAATACGGGATGACAATGGGGTAAGTGAACTGGAGAAGTGAGCCCAGGGGCCTAGGAGGAGGAGCAGAGTATGGTGGAGGGCGAAGGGTCATGGAGGGCTGCCGGGAAGGGGCATGCACATAAGCCATATACAGAAGCTATCCTCGAACAAGACACCACTAAAGCACATGACTGCTGAAAACTAAGTGTGCAGCCATAGAGGGGGTTGCAAGTTCAAAGGGGCAAATGTTTCCACGGTTATTAGCTAAGAGGAAGGTTCTGAATAAGTGAGATGCACATCAGTGTTTTGAAAATCTCCATCTATCTCAATATCTCTCTCCCCTCCCTGCCCTAACAGGCCTCATGTCCACACCACCACCAAGCTACAATATTAAGGGACTCTCAAGTACTGGGCAACTTCTTCTATATGTAGCGCATGCATACACAATGAGAGCAGGACTTCAATGCTGGCCCGATTTCTGTTTGCATGTCTCTTTCCTGTGCTGACCACAACCTCCTGTCCAGGCCAAAAATGATGCTTTATGCACCTGTACCCATTCTCTAGAATGACAGTCAAGAGGGCAGGGTCAGCAAGTGTTCTTACTGCTCTACAAATGACTGTTAATCTTCTTCAAAAGACACATCCATCTTCTTCAGCTTCTCTCTCTGACTAACGAACAGTGCGACCCAGAGTCAAGGGAACCAGAGGTGAATGGTGGCTAAGGGTACAATATCGACCAAGGAAGGCAACTGAGAAGGGGCAGAAGATAAACCATTATGGGAACGAGATGGTGGGGCCTGCAGTTGTCAACCGAGAGAAGAAAGATTCCCACAACACCTTGGAAAAGGGAGTGGCCAGCCACCAACAAAGGGCGTGGAGTAGCTCCTGGACATAAGAGAAAAGAGGGAGTGGACTAACACAGACCACCAGCCTCTGAGAGACTCAGCACAAAGGGACAACGAGGACTGTCACAGAGAAAGGAGAAGAGCGAAGCTCTCTTTTCCAGAAGCCCTTCCTCAGGCATGCAGTGTCTTCACGGAGGGTCAGGTTCCCAGGGGGCATCATTCCCGACCTAAACAGTAAGGTGAACCACTGACATACCCCAGGAGTACCAGCACAGCCCTGACACCCTACTGAAGCGAGACCACAACAGCTCCATCCTTCCCAGGCTCATAAACCAAGAGTGTCACCTTCTGAGTCTCTGGGGTCCACCCATGCAGCAAAGAGACACATGTGGACGAGAAAGAAAGATTATGGACTAATGTGCCAGAGCGTATGACACTTTACATGGACTCTTAACTATGACCCCAGGGTCCATACAGTCATCACTCCAGAGTCACTGTCCCACCTCAGTTAGTAGCTACCAAAGTTCTCTCCCAGATGGATGTTCCAGAGTCCCCCGGGGCAGCTCCTTCTGCCCATCTCACAACCCTCCCCAGATCTTCAGTACATTCATGTAATTGGAACACTACATACCTCCCTGGGCTGTTATGAACATGAAATGACTTCCCACAGCAAAGTTCTTCAATCCAGCCAAAACGGAATCACCCATCACCACACCCCACTCTCCACTTGATGAAGCTGAAGTTCCTGGAACAACTTCATTTTATGTTCCCAACTTCTAGCCAACAAATCCAGGCAGGTTAAGTCCCTTTAGACACTTAGTTGTGGAGTACCACAGAAGGTCCCGGAAAGACAACCAAATGAAGTAACATTGGTAAAACTGGGTTTGACTCTGAGGGAGCACTAGGACTGATATCGCTCCTTTAGGAGCACTGGCGACAGCAGGGCGTGTCTAGAGCCAGCCCCTGTGAACTGACGGTAACTGACCAGACAGGCCAAACCTCCCCACAAAACGTCAGGGTCTAGTTTCTCCATCTATTTGTCTTTAATAAGAAACGGTGAGAGGACTAGAAGCCAGTCCAGGAGTTCCACCAGCACTGGAGCTGCCCATGAACTTGTTAGAAATCCAAGGCTATGAGCCCTACCCAATCACCATGTCAGAGGCCACAAGGGAGGAAGGGCAAGTCCAGCAAACCTACCAGCAGCTGATGCACCTACTCCGCCATGGTCTCAGGATCCTGCCAGCTGAGTGCCCAAAGCTTCCTCGGCTTGGCATTACCAACCCATGCCCCATGCACACATATACACACACACACCACTACCACCACCCACCCACCCACACACTGACACCAACACTTCCACACATATACACACACCAACAACACCCACACACACGTACACACACACACAAACAACAACACCCCCACATACACAGCACCAACATCCTCCCCACACACACACACCAACAACAACAACACCCCCCATGCGCGTGTGCACACACAGACACACACACACAATCTTTCCACTCCGACTTTGATCTGGGATGAACTTAAGTCAGCTGGGTAGTTCGTGTGATTGGGTTTGACAGCTTCCTCCTGAGATGAATACAGAGGACCAGAAGACATAGTCTGTTTCCTCAAGGGAACCTTATTCCATTTACCACCTCAGCGGTACATAGTCTGTCACTGTATTTAAAAAGAAAAATCAAACCACGAGGAAGGAGGACCAGCCTTTGGAACACAGGCATCAGGCACTAGCTTTTAAAAACCTTTAAGGGGGTTGGTTGATTCCTGGGCTGTCAATAAGGAATTACTCTAAAATCCGAAGAAATGGGGTCTTGGTAAACACAGTGCTCACGTTTTTAATACAAGTCCACATAAATGAATTAAAGCATTTGTTTTGTACCGCAGGGATACATGTAGACATAACAAACCATTTCTGGCTTGATCCTTATGTATCAAAACAATAAAAATAACCCAAGCAGGGCACGGTAGTGTGCGCCTGTAAACCCTACTTTAAGGAGGGAGAGACAAGAGGATCAGACAAGAGGATCAGGAGTTCAAGGCCAGCCTCAGCTACATAACAAATTCAAGATCATCCTGAGCTTCATAAGAATATTTAAAAATAAGCAAGAATAAGACAATCCAGATAAAGCTTAAAAGTATAGAAATATGCCACAAAGTACCATGGACTGTTAGCTCCAATAGCTCTTGATCTACTGCCTAAAATTACCATGGAATGAAGGAATGAACAAACGAACATCTTGCTCCAATTATGGCACTAGAAGGTGAAGATATGAATAAGTTAAAACCCTAGTCTAAAAGAACTAAGTTTGAGTTGAGTACAAGCAATATCAAGCCTACCCTTCTATCCACCAATCCTTCCATCTATCTGTGCCTACGTGCAGCCATCCTTCAAGTGTATACTGTGCATCTGCCCGACCACAAGCTGGAATGAATATTCTAAAGAACTTAAAAGCCGAAACGAAGACAACTACAATAAAAGAAGGAAAGTGCCCAGTGGCAAAGAAAAAGGCCATGGGAGATGAGAAACAACTGTTTGCCCATTTAGGGCAGATGTGCAGGAATCATGGCTTACTTTATGGAGATGGTATTATCATGCTGAACCCTGAAGATCAATTTGGCTTCAAAGGGGCAATGAAGGGGAAGAGTGATTTAAACTACGGACATGCCAGGACAAAGGCGAGAACGAGAAGGGCATCATGACGATTCTGAAAGGCAGCTGGCCCCATTCAACAGCAAGACAAGAAAGATACACAGAGGCTTTCCTACCCAGCAGCTCAGCAGGACCCCCTCCTCCAAGTCTACTGGCACTAAGGACAGAGCTGCGCACCTGCTGCGTGCTGAGGCTGCCTGGCTCCCATGCCATCCCTGCTGCCTCAACCATGCATTTCTCTGGGCGCTCGTTAGTGCCCGTTACAGGCTCCCCTCTTCTTACTACGCCATATCTTTACACTTCTGTTTTGTGTAATTTATAAAACACATACTGCCCACGAGTTTGTATTTTTAATTCTCGTAAGAAGTTTTGGGATCCAATTTGTACGGAAATCAGGCTGCCACATAAGGTTGTATTGTATGATAAAAGCCTCCAGAAATAAAGCAGACAGCACATCCTGCTTATCAGCAGCACGAACACTGGTTCCACCGCGGGAGCACAGACTTCCTCATGAATGACTGACTATTCCTGGTTTTCTCATCAACTTCGCCCCAGTCCTCCTGAATGAAGTGGTAGGGGTGGTACTGGCTTTTCGGGGCTTCCTCTGCAAGCATGCCTTCAGAACTGTGTTCTGAGCTGTTGCTGATGCGAACACCTCGGGAGGTGCAACTGTTGCATCGTGAGCCTGGACCTCTGAAAGCATTGCAGGCTACTGAGCCTATTTTGAAGTTAAGGAGGAGGAAGGTGAAAAAGCCTGAATCCAAATGCAGATTTGTGTGAGTTTGTGGATGTTGCTCACTCCTTCATTCAACGGCAGGACTCGAGGAATGCGCAGGACCTTCCTGTCACCTCCTCTAGGCTACAGCTTCCCCTAACACTGCCAGCTGCATCTCCTCCCATTGAAAACAAGAGCATGGACTACTTTCCCGGGATCCCTTCAAGGAGAAAAAGCAGGAGCAGGGGGAAGATTGGGTCCTATTCCACTCCATCCTTAGCCAGTCCACTTTACTCATTAGACATCACAGGCTGTACCAGATTTTCCCATAAAGCATCTTCTCAATCGCAAAGACAGGGCAAGCATTAAAACCACTCATGACTGGGGAGAGATGAGAACTAATGTAACATGCCATCCAGACTGCATTTTGGACAAGAAGAGGAAATTCGTGGAGAACCTGGTGGAGTCAGCACAGAGCGGGTATAAAATGAGGCTCACAAGCATGCACCCGTGTCAGCGTCACAGTGTTGACAAATTCCAAATAACATACATGTCAAAGCTATGAACACGAAGGTGAATTGTATGGAAATTCACTAAACGATGCCCACAGCTTTTATTGCCAGAAAAGTGTACATTTATTTGTTGAGAAAACAACAGCGACCAAAGGTCTCTGCTCATCGAGGTGGTCTCGCATCTCCTCCAAATCACTGCTCCAAGAAGCCATAGGGAGAAGACATAGCACAGCGCCTAACGTGTACGAACTCCTTTATGCTGCCAACCACATGAGACACAGTTTTTAGGGTCTCGTTTTATGGATGAAGGAACCTGAAAGGGCTCAGTAACAAGCTGAGACATCCGCGCAGAGCCAGATGCAAATCTAGCAGCTTAGCTCAGAAGCCCATGCTCTTCGACGCTGCATATCTAGACCAGCGTTTTCCAAATACTAGCAGAGTTTTCAAGTGGCCCGTCCATCTAGAGCTAAGAAGATGATCAAAGAGCTAAGACTGATCACAAAGAGGGAAATATGAATACTACACATACTGTTCACACATAACAGAAAGCTTAAGGCAAATGTGCCAATTTGAAAAGCTCTACTGGAGAAGCAGACCTCACCGCCATTGTCAAAGGCCTCTCCACATCTAAGTATGAACCTGTACTCACTCGCCCCATAGCCTGCCTTTTCTGGATGCTGTTCTAGGAAAGCTGGAGTCCTCAGTCACAGTACGGCCTCCAGTCTGCCATCTGATGGTACTGAGCTCCTGAAGTGTCCGTTTCAGAAGACAGTGAAATCAGACAGACCTTTAAGGGTCCGCCATGCTAAGTGATGATATGCAGGTTGCTGATTGGGCTAGGCACTCAAGAGTCATGAGAGCACCTATAAATACCTTGACCCGTCTGAAAAAGGAAGATGTTCCCCTTACATAGTGGACAACACTGGTCTCACTCACTCAACAATGATGCTCAATAAACAATGGTTCTCCAGAACTGAGGGTTCTCAGAAAGCTTAGTGGCTGCCCAGGTCCTAAACCCTCAGTCTCTCCCAAATTTGCAGCTACTTGTCTTTGCTTTACAAGGTTCCCAAGGAGACACCATACATGGGCAGATGCTGGAGAATAAAACAGAGTCTGAGAGCAGTAGATAAGAAAAGGCAATGGGCAGACACTGAGCAGGTGACAGAGGTGTGACTACAAGCCAATATAATGGCATAAGACCTAACAGCAGTGTGGAATTCATGGAATGTCAGCCTACTATGGGCAGGAATGCAGTTACGCACACCTACTATGTGTGGGCATGCAGCTAGGCTCACTATACAAGTTTTGTCATAAAGCCACCCTTAAAAATGTTGTCTGATCAACAATGCAGGTTTACTACAGCGTATATTGACTTAGTAAATGTTAAGGCTCAGCAGTTTCTATTTGAAATATACCCTCTCAACTGAAAAGGCCCTAAGTGCATCAAGCCTAATACTGACATTTCGTTGATGGGTAAACAAGTTCAGATAAGGGAATATTCAAGCACAAAAATAGAATGAAGAAAAATATCCCCCCAGCCCTTCTGCCTACACCTGTTTCCATATACATGTGGAAACAAGGAGACTATTCTAGAGACTGAAAAGATGCGGCCTGGGGCCACATCTCGAGCAAGATGGTGGAGCACATTTTGTAGGCAGATTATCTCCATAGCATCTAGTATTTCCCATCTGCTGGTTTCTACCAGAACAAACATTGGTAGAATTATTTGGGGTGATGGATAAAACAGAATATATGAAAGAATAGCTGGTCTTCAATGAAAATGATCACACAGATAAAGATCAGAAAAAAAAATAGGTGATTCACCATAATAAGAAAAGCTGGGGAGGATGGAAAAGACGGGGGATGTGATACATAAGAGAATAAATGAAAACCAGCCTGCAGTGATGAAGCAGCCCACCAAGGAGTCAGGACTGACTTTCAAGCTAGATTGTAGATTCTCAAGGGTGGGGCTCTGCCCCAGGAAGGAACCAGAATGCCTTCCTTACAGAAGACTTGACAATCACTTCAGCAGACGGCGGTTGCTCAGATGGAACAAAACCCATAAAAGAGAGTTACGTACCAGTCTCCTGTTTCTTGACCTCTGGATACAAGCTGTCATAGAAACTAATCTAAGGTATGTCACTGTGTTAGGTTGTCCGCCCAAGCAGCTCAGTGATTATGTGGCTCCCACAAGTACTCTGCTCCCACAATCTTCACTGGAAGACCCACCTCTCACCATGAGGAAAATCTGGTCAGATTCTGGGTCTGAGGTCGAAAATCATCTCCAATAACAGATGTGGTTCTCTGTCGTAGCAACTAAAGTAAATTCACGCTTGTCCTTGGCTAGGAGAGGTGGGAGACAGCAACCATAATCCATAGAAGCTTTACCACTAGATCATCACTCCTACAAAACGTTCTGAGCGGAAGAAAGGGAGAGGGAACAAACTCACTGGGAAACAATCCTCTTGCAAGTTTAAGAGTTTCAGGAAAGTTCAGGTAAAAAGAGCCACTTCCTTTGACTTAGCTTGGACTCAGCCATACTAGATAGAAAGAACAGCTTAGCCATTGGGAACCAGGGTCTCAAAGTCACACAGCATTCTAAGACACCTTCCTACGTGGCAGCTCCCACTCTAGACCGTATGTCCTCCTTAGGGACAGACCCGTGTCTGATACCCCTGAATACCCAAGAAAGTGGCCTCACTCGCTACAGTCCATCCTTAGGTCATGAACGAGCTGAACCAACGCCTCTCAATTAGATGAGAGAAACCCAAAATGTCAAGACGACCTTCACTGTTTCTTAGTGTTTAAACTAAGAAACACACACCGGAGGCACTCAGTAAGCCTTGCAAACTAGAGAGGCAAGACATCGAAGGGAAAAGTGTCTCGGCTGTACATCAACCAAAAGTTCCCAGAAAGAGCCCTGCTCTGTCTCTCCCTTTACTCAAGGCCATTGTCAACTGGAAGACAAACAAAAACTGAGAAGAGGAAAGGCAGGGGGACATCAACTGTCCTTCGGGGACGGCTGGAGGCAAGAGTTGGGGGACACGGCACAAGAAGAAGAGATAGGGCTACACAAGACCTTCCTGTATCTAATTTAGACTTAATAAGATAGTTGGCTGAATGTTAATTAAATACTCAGTGGTTGTTACTAACTGTGGTGATTAACTTAATTTTGAATTAAATAAGCAATAAAGGCTTAACTGAAGTTCTATTAAATTTCACCCAGCAAGTGAGGAATATGAGGCTCTTAATTGACTTTAAACAAGATAGTTATGACAAGTTAGTTGAATTTTTATTACCTGATGATAACTGCCTTATTAAATCTAAATTGACTATTTTATTGGATGGGAAAATATGTCATCTGTCCTTCCAATTTACGAGAAACATGCCCAAATGGGTTCACAATTAATCCAACTTACTTGGATTATGAACTTTGTGCTTTCTGGTCCTGGTTTACTACTGACTGTAAGCATAAGCATAAAATAAATGGGGCAGCGGGCCATGGCGGTGCACACCTTTAATCCCAGCACTGGGGGAGGCAGAGGCAAGCAGATCTCTCTGAGTTCAAGGCCAGTCTGGTCTACAAAGTAAGTTCCCGGACAGCCAAGGGGTTACAGGAGACACTCTTATCTTTAAATACTGAAAAATTAAAAATAAAAGAATGTGGCAACACACACATAGAATATAAAAATAAAAAGAAACACAAAGTAATAATAAAATATTGTTTCTTTTTTGTTTTTATTTTTCAAAACAGGGTTTTTCTGTGTAACAGCCCTGGCTGTCCTGGAACTCACAAAGATCTGCCTGTCTCTGCCTCCTAAGTGCTGGAATTAAAGGAACCACCACCCGGCTGAAATATAGTTTCTCACATACTCATTTAGTAAAATCAACTTATAAATTAAAAACTGGTGCCATTAGTTTGGATGCTCAACTTACTAAACCTGGATGGAGGTGGGCGGTCCTTGGACTTCCCACAGGTCAGGGAACCCTGATTGCTCTTCAAGCTGATGAGGGAGAGGGACTTTGTGGGGGAGGGGGAGGGAAATGGGAGGCAGTGGCGGGGAGGAGGCAGAAATCCTCAATAAATAAATAAATTTAAAAAAAAAACTGGTGCCATTATAAAGAAACCAGGTGATTCGTACACGACCAACGACAACAAATCAGTCACCTTCTAGAAGCTGAATAAAAAGTAAAAGAAATAACGTGGAACTTTAAAGCCTATAATTCTCAGGAGAAGGTTGAAAGTATTCCACCAGTCAGTACAGGGTACACTCTACAGAGAAAGCACGGGTGTCTGTAGCTGGTTGTGAAGACAGCATATCGGCTGAGAAGCACAGTTGACAATCTTCCGGACCACTCTATGGCAGACTGACAATACACTGACGAGAGCATTCGGTCTACAGCCGTAGGACAGGCAGCTGAGCAGCTGCAAGGTTACAGGAGATAAGTTCCCAGAACAATCCCACTGCTAATGACTGACAAGCCATGATGAATCCAAACCTCTGACGCCTGAACTAACCCTGAAGTTCTACCTCATCCCTACAGGGAAAACAACACGTGACAAATGAAGTGACAAGGGAAAGGAGAATTATGCCAAGGACATAATTATCTCCAGGAAATCACTCAGAAGGGACCGAAAGTTCTCTGTGCATTGATGACTCTCCCTACATTTATAATGATACAGTTCATTTTTACTTTTTCACAGTCAAACCTATTCGAGTGCCTATCTACGTGAGTGACGGGCACACTAGAACTTACCAATCTCAACAAATTGGTTATGTGGTCAATGAAATAAATACTTTTTATGTTATAATAGTAAGTGGAAATAAACATTAGACATACACAAAAAATGACTACAAACGCTTTGGAGGAGTCTCCATTAAGAATATGACCCATGAGAGATCAAAGGAAAGTATCCTAAGGAAGAGAACGGCCATGGTTTTGGTTTCTGGGAAACTGAGTATGTGAACTTTAAATGAGTTAACAGTGGTGGTTTGAATGATAATGGTCCCCATATGCTCATATATATGAATACTTGCTCCACAGTTGATTGGACTGTTTGGGAAGGATTAGGAGGTGTGGCCTTGTTGGAGGAAGGGTGTCCTTGGGGGTGGGCTTGAAGTTTCAAAAGCCCATGCCAGGCTCAGTGTAGCCCTCTTTGCTTGAAACTTGTGGCTGTGATATGAGCTCTCAGCTGCTGCTCCAGCACCATGCCTGCCTGCCTGCTACCACACTCCCCACCTTGATGGCATGGACTCACCCTCTGGACCCATAAGCAAGTCCCCAGTTAAGTGTGTTCTTCTGTAAGTTTCCTTGGTCATGGTGTCACCTTACAACAACAGAACAGTGACTAAGATGCCCTTCTATGACACTAGGCAGAGAAAGACTGTGGTGGTACTTTCTTTGTGATATAACAAATAAAGCTAGCCTGAGGATCATAGAGTGGAACTAGCCACTAGTTAGCCATAGAGACCAGGCAGTGATGGCACACACCTTTAATCCCAGCACTTGGTTGGCAGAGACAGAGGGATCTCTGTGAGTTCAAGGCCACCCTGAGATTGATCCAGTCTCAAAGAGAAACAGAGCCAAGCAGTGGTGGCTCACACCTTTAATCCCAGTACTTGGGAGGCACAGGCCTTTATCTCCAACACTAGGGAGGTAGAGACAGGAAGGACTTGGGCTGGGTGGAGAGAAGAATATACGATGGGAGGAGACGGGAGCTCGAGGTAGTCAGTCTGAGAACTTGTAAAGACAGACTACCCCATTCAGGCTGAGGATTCGTGGAGACAGGATCTTGCCAATTTTGATCCGAGGATTTCGTAGAGATAAGAACTAGTGGCTGATTGTTCTGCTTCCCTGATCTTTCAGCTTTCACCCAGCTCTGACTCCGGGTTTTTGTTATTACAAACAATTAGAACTCTCAGGACAAAAGACAAGGTCCCTTCAGAGTTGTGCTGACACCCACCATCCCCATGGCATCTCTGCTGCACAGTCCACGCCCATAAATGTGATTTTTTTTCCCCAGAAATCACAGTTCTTCAACTAATGTCTCTGCCCAAGTTGCTTTCCCCTACATAGTCTCTCCTCAAGGTTACTTCCCCATACAGTCCCTCTCTTCCACGTTACTTGCCCCTATAGTGTCTGTCTTCCACGTAACTTTCCCCATATAGTCATTCTCTTCCACGTTACTTCCCCTACACATTCTCTCTCTTCCCCAGCTCACCAAATTCCCACTGCGATTTCAATGCCTGCCCAAATAACAACCCTTTGAGCTGCGGAGACCCCTGTAAAGGGCCTGGAGTTCATCACCAGCCAATCACAGCCAGCAGATATTACCTACACAAAGTTGTAATTTGTTCCTCTAACAAAGGGCCTTTCTGTCTATAGCCCAGGCTGACCCGGAACTCGTGATCTCTTCCTGCCAAAGCCTCCCATGTACATAGTGACTTGGCAACTTACATGATCATCTAGACATGGGCACTCACTCAGCACTCAGGCTTCCAATTTCCAAAGCCATGCTTGTTCCACTGTGCTTGCTGGTTTTTATCAACACAAACCTAGACATTTCTGGGAAGCAGAAACCCTAATTTAAAAAAAAAAAAAATGCTCTATAAGACTGGCCTATAAGCAAGTCTACAGTACATCTTCTTAATCCGTGATTGATGTCGGTAGACCAATCCTATGGCAGGAGACAGGGAGTCAACCCTGGCAGATGGTAATGGGTTGGATAAGAAAACAGGCTGAGCACGCCAGTCAGTAAGCAGCCTTCCTCCATGGCTTCAGCTTCAGTTCCTGCCCCAAGTTCCTGCCCCGACTTCTTCAGTAATGAACTATGATCTGGAAGTGTAAACCAAATAAAACCTTTCCTCCGCAAGCTGTTTTTTTAGTCAGTGTTTTATCACAGCAAACTGAGATAGTCATATATTTGTAAGGTCACCACATGTTGTCGAATTAATGAATATACCGGATCAAACTGATGGGAAAATGTACTATACTTTTAGGGCTCTGTCCACCTGCCAATACTAATACTCTCCAAGTGAACTGGCTAACCTCCAGACAAGAAAAAAAAAGGCTCTTACGGGTAGAAATACAAACTACTAGATGGTGACCTCCATTTCACCTCTGTCTAAGAAAAGGTACCACTTACCTGCCTGGTCAGCGTAGAGTTTACCTTTCCCATGAGTCAGAGAACACTCTGCCCTCTGGGTGGCTACACCTGTCTCTAGTCCCTGAAAGGGATTCCTTTCCATACCAAACAAGACAGAAGTTGCAGGTGCCAACAAAATTGTTTTCTTCCTGGAAGGTACACAAGGAGGCACTTGGCGGAAGCTCACTAGAATGGGTAAGTGTGGGTGGCACTGTGACTGCCTGGCACTTGGTTCAGTACAGTGCTGGCAGTCACACTCGGGGATCACTGTCAAGGTGGGTCACAGCACGAAAAGCAACAGACCCAGGAACCCACCTGAAGCACGCAAAGAGACAATCAATCTCTCTCAACTCCGGGTAGCCCGAGCACTTGGGCTACCTGGCACATCTAAGCCTAAGCCTTCCCACTCTCAATGTCTCAACAAGGCCAGCATTCCCAGCAGGCTCCTGCCCATGCCCCAGCCCATGAGGCCACTTCAGCACCCCCACAGCACTTTCACATACTCTGAGAACCTGTTTCTCTTCATCCAAATGAACTCAGTGGTTACAATGCTGGCACCCATCACCCGAAATTCGGCCTTTCCATGTTCCGTGGGTGCGTGGCCCCACCCAAGACAAGACAGTAGATGTTTGCTGAGTCCTTAATTCAGGTCTGGCATCATGCACGTCACTTACCAGGCCCCATTCAATCTTCACGTGGAGACAGGACAACCTATAAGTGAACCTCCTAAATCAGAGCACCACTAAGAAGCAAAAGCAAAGGAGCCAGGGCACAGGAAGAAAGGATGGCTGCTTCACCCGAGGCGGCTGGTGCTGCTGCAGATGCACTTTTAGTCAATTACATGTACTTACTTATTTATTTACCTTATTATTTATGTATTTGTTGTGTGTGCACACACATGCTTGCATGCTGCAGCACATAACTAGAAGGCACAGCAGGTACTCTGACAGGGTGAGTCATCTCACCGACCCACTGCAAATGTTTTTATATGTAAGGAAATTGAGGCTAACCCTAAAGACAAAAATATTTAATATTGAAAAAGAAGATGCATTTCAGCCGGGCCTGGTGGCACCAGGGTGTAAATATCAGCTATTGAGGAAGCACCTTCTATGCACCCACCCCAAAGCTCTCTGTGAAACGGCACTGAACTGGGAGCTGCCGGAATGAGCAACAAAGACAAAGACACACAGGGAACAGCTTCAGCAGGGAAAAAAAATTGCATGCTGAGAGTGTTGAGCCACCAAAGGCCAGTGACCTGGCCTGGCCTGCTCACCTAGTTTACGTGTCACCCGTGACTCTGTGGAAAGCCTGGCTCCACCCTTCAATGATAGCTTTCCATTTTAGCACTGAGAGCCATCCTGGAGTGACATAAGGAGGCCACATCACAGTCAATGACTACAAAAGTAGCCGGTGGCTAGAAAGGTGCAGATACGACCCAAAGAAAACGCAAGCTAGAGCAGGGTCGTCACGGCAGAAGGAAGGGCCTTGCCACAGCTGGTCCCTGAACATTCCGCACAGCTGGAAATGCCTGTGAATGTCTGAAGCGCTCCCTCACTTTCAGAGTGTTCCTTCTATGAAAGAGAGGTCCCAACGTCAGGCCTGGTGAGAGCCCCCCTATTAAATGCTACAAGTAGAACTTGGCCATAGAAGTGCCAACATCTAAATGTCATCTCTTCCCATCAGGGAGAGGGTCACCACAGGAGTCAGAAGCCATGCTGGACATCCTGAACTGGCCACATCTATATATTATCTGGGCCCTACACAGAGAGATCTAGGACCTCACAAAAGAGCTGTAAGGTGAGCTACACAGACACAGGATCAGCGCTCCTGAAGCAGTGTCACGGGAATGCCTCTGATCGTTACAAGTGCATTCTGATACATCATATGATCCCTTTGAAGGGACCTGAAGCTCAGGAATGTTCCAGAACTGACTGAAGATCACTGACCCTTTGAGTGGTACAAAGGCACGTCTTGTTTTCCCTTCAACAAAAGCCACCAGTGATGGCACTGTCAAAATGACAGCCCACTATAGCCCCAGACCCTTGGGCCCAACAGTCACAAGTGTCACCTTCCCCTAAGCTTTCAAAGCCCCACACAGGCAGCTCATGCTGCTGTGAAGTCTCTGTCACAGGGAAGTCACTGTTTCCCGCCTGTGCCGCTGCAGCAAGGGCATGCACAACAATTATCTCACGTTCCCACGAAGAACTTAAGGAGCAACACAGAAAGCTTGGGCATGAGTCCAATTCTTACCTTGTCACTCAAAGCCCTGGGACTAGTGGCAAGGTTTCTTCACCCATGACTTCTTACCCACGCTGCCAGACAAGATAGATCTTACCAATATATCTCTTGAGTTGCAACCGGGAACTAAGTAATAAAAATGATTATAAAATGCATTTGTGGCAGAGCAAGTATTACTGAAGGCAAAGCAGTACTCATGGGCTAGGAGAGGTAAGTCGTGCTATGCGGATATAAAGGGATGAGGAAAAGTGTTCATGCACCCTAAAATGGCACTCTACACATTTAATCTTAGCACTAGAGAGACAGAGGCAGGAGGATCTCTGCAAGTTGGAGGCTTGGCTGGTCCACATAGGGAATTCTAGGCCAGCTAGGGCTATATGATGAGACCCCAGCTAAGAAAACAAATAAATATATAATAACTTAAATGGTGGGGAATGGCAATGACAAGGGCTGTCTCAAGAATTGCGGAAGCTAAGAGGTTCGGGAGTGCGGGTCTTGACGGCCAGTAGCAGTCATCAACAGCAGGAGAGTGAAGAAATCCCAAACCAGGCAGCCTGCAGCTGAACCGCCACCTTAATCACAGTGCTTTCGAAGTTCAAAGGAAGCCGGGAACACAGTGAACTCCAATTATGACTCGGGGGTGGGGCGGGTGGAGGTGGGGTTGGGATTCTGGTCCCCGGATGGAGCAAACTGAGTATTTAAAGACCCTGCAGGAAAGGCCTGCCTGGGAAGAAGGGCCAGCTGCTACTGGGCAAGTCTGTGCCTCTCCTGTTTCATCTGCGCGACATCATGTTTCATCAGCTGTGACATCAGAGGCTGCAATGTTCACTGCCACGACCGTAGCCCACACTTCCTTGGAAGGCAGGCCATCGCTGCCAGCTTGGGCTTCCCCTACTGCCAGTGAGCCTTAGTATCCATGAAATAGTTCTTTCTCAGCCACGACTGAGAAGCTGGCAAATAGTCAGAAACAGGAGCAGGAACGAAGCAATTTGACAATACTTATCAGCAAACAGCTCCCAGAGTCTGATGTCCCCCCCCCCATCTATTCTAATAAGCTAAAAGCCCATCTCACCTGGCCTGGAACATCTCAGCTGCCTCCTAGCCCGGGTCCCCAAGGCTAGCCTTGACTTGCCAGCAAAGCTTGGTAGAGCACAGTTCGAACCACCTATAATAGAAGCCACCCATTTCCTCTGCCACAGACTCACCAGGTCAGCTTCCAGACTCTACCATCTCCTCTTCCCTGACCACTTCCATCGCTCCCAGTTATCTATAAACACTTTTTGATTTTTATTGCTCCAACACTCCTAGGTCTCAGGTTAGGGTACATATTGTGGCGGTCCTTTGCCTACAGGCCGGTAAGACGGCTCAGCTAGCGAAAACACCTGCTGCCAAGCCTGAGGTCAAACCTTGTGGACCCACACATCAGAAGGTAAGAATCAAACTTCCCCAAGATGTTCCTCTATCCTCTGCCCGCCACACTTACACACGCAAGTACAAGGTACACACACGCAAACCGATGAAGAACAATAATGACAACAGGTTTAAAATTCCCCTGCCAGCCAAGCTTTTCCGTCTCTGTTGTGAGAATGTCTGTTCATTCCTCAAGATCCGGCACAAAGGTCTTCTCTGCCGAGGTCCTCGCTGGGATTCCAGGCGATCAGCCATGCCTTTCTCAGGGCTTCGTCTGCCTGCTTTCCCCCCACCTCGCTGGGGCCTTAGGCTGCCTACGTGGGTCTCCTCAAAAACACAGACTTCCCACACTCCAGCAATCGGGAGGCAGAGGCAGGCGGATCTCTGTGAGTTCAAGACCAGCCTGGTCTACAGAGCTAGTTCCAGGACAGGCTCCAAAGCCACAGAGAAACCCTGTCTCGAAACCCCCCCCCCAAAAAAAAAAACACAAACTTCCCTGTAAGTCAGCACGCAGCATGTCTGCCTGACATTGAGAAGTCTAATCACACAGGACACATACAAGATAGGAGCTATTAACTGTCATACCTACCACAGGGTAGACAGAGTAAGCAAAAAAAAAATCTAAAAATTTCTTCATGGCACAAAGTGCATTTTGATCTCTGGTCTTGAGAATCAGGTTTACAAAAGGCTGAGTCTATGAACCTCGGGTGAGCAGACAGAGGTATCCATTCAAAAAGCAGAGGGGCATTCAACATTAGCCGACCACCCGGATGTATGAGGGAAAAAGGGTAAGAGGAATAATAATTCTTCATCATGGATAACCCAGAAAGCCCCTTAGTCTTCACCCAATGACAACATGACTGGCCAGTGCCACCTCCAGCAGGTAGAGACAATTCTCACCCCAATTCCAGGTCTCAGCACGCCCCAGGCAGTCAAAACCTGGTCCTTCCCCAAGTCTGCATCCTGTGGTTGTAGTTAACAATGTCACCCCCTCTTTAGGCAGAAAATATTTCCAGAGCAGCTATCACGTGACAGGCGCTCTTCCAGGCATTGTGAAGGAAGCCATTTGTAACGCACACATCCTATCAAACCTCGAGAAGCTTTTCCTTCTGGCTGAGGATTGAGCCCAGGGTCTGCAAAGGCTAGGCAAGGGCTCTCTACCACTGAGTTACATCTCCAGCCCATGAGGACAGGCGAAGGCAAAGAAGAAATCCTGGCCTAACGGCAAACACCTAGAATCACACTTGAGAGGCTGAAGCAGCAGGATAAAGAAGAGTTCAAGACCATCCTTAGCTACATAGTGAGCTCAGTCCCAATGTGGACAGCAGGAGACCCTGCCTCAAAAGGAGAGTCAACGCAGAGAGAGGCTGAAGCAGCAAGATAAAGAAGAGTTCAAGACCATCCTTAGCTACATAGTGAGTTCAGTCCCAACGTGGGCAGCAGGAGACCCTGCCTCAAAAGGAGAGCCAACGCAGAGCGGAAGTAGAAAAAAGCAAGCCTATCAAGTAGCTATCGTGATATTACAAACCGCTTATTTACTTAACAGCCACTTCAAAGTATCAGAGATAAGAGGAACTTGAGAACAAGAAAAAAAAGTTGTATTAATTTTCCCAGGTTCCGTGCTGGGCGCTGGGGCAGGCAGGGGTCTGTCTTTCTTCCACGGATAATAAAACAGCTCCTCTAAGACTGGACTACTGTCCACTAGACAGGACCTAGAAAATCTAGGAGGCGAGGCTCCCATCCCACCTGTGAAAGATTATCTTGATCAGGTTAAGTGAGGTGGGAAGACTAACCCCCCACCCAAGTCGGTATCACCATTCAAAGTGCTGGGACCCAAGACTGAACAAACTGGAGAAAACCAGCCCACCAAAAGCATTCACCTCTCACGACTTACCGAACGTGGAAGCGATGTGACCAGCTGCCTCAAGTTCCTGCCACCATCCACCGTCACCACAGGTGACTTCACCACTATGGTGGACCTAACCCTCAAACTGTGATTCCCCAGCCAAACACTTCCTTAAGTTGCTCTCCAGGGTGTTTTATCAAGGCTCCAGGCACAGTAATCAAGGCAGGGCTTTATCTCTGAGCCATAAAACACAAACTGTGCACCTGAGGCAGGAAGGTGGCAGACGGCAGAACTGACCAGTCAAGGGCCAAGGCTATTTCAAAAGTGTCACAGCCTACTGGAGGGCAAGAGCCACAGGAAGAATAGGGTCCCCTGGAGGAGCCATAAAGGCAGGGAAATGACAGAAAACCAGTTTCCCCAATATTGGATCACTGTCTTACTGCCGCCCCAACTGCCTCTCGCCTCGGTGCATAAAATCCAGATGCATTGCAAGGGCATGGAACAGGAGACACAGTGGAAGGGGCATTGACTTGCTGGCTCCATTTCCACACAAGGCAGCTTGGGAGAAGGCATGGCAATGTGCTGACAGACTGAAAGGGTCTGTGGTAACACCAGCATGGAACCCAGAAGCCCACTCGCCCAGGTTCATCCTCAGGCGCAAACCCAGAGCCCAGTGCACAAGCATCGGGATCTCTTAGTTTTCTTGATTGTGAACACAGACAGCCGTGTGCAGTGAAGAGGCCACAGACCAGACAAGGGCTTAGAACTAAACATGCCACTTAGCCGTGCAACCTCGCTTCACCACGCTCATCTTCTCATCTGTAAAATGAGACTGACAGTCATCACATCAGGCCAATATTAGTCCTGACTGCGGACCATAATGAAGAAAGGAGGCCTTCTTAACTCAGGGTTCCTACAAGCTCAGGGCACATCACCAATGTCACCTCTGCTCTAGTGAAGGCCTGGAGGATGGCACATAAATAACGGGGGGGGGGGGGAGTCCACAGGAGAAAAATCACACCACTCAACAGGAAAATAGCCAGAGCCAATCAGGAGTCAGGTTCGCTTTTCCGTAACTACTAAACCAAGATAGATTTCAAAAAATTTCCTTCAAAGGACATTCCCTGAATGACTTAAAGAACAATCCACTAGGCCTCACCTCTAAAAGTCCCTCCATTCTGCACATACTTGGGAAACAAGCCTTCAACTCTGAGTCTTCAACCACACCCAAGTCACAGCAATCAAATCTTAGGGAATCAATGTGGTAATCACATGAGCATACAGTAAGCATTCAAAACATTTAAATTACACTGCTTCCTAGAAAGGACAGGAAGATAAACATTCCCTAGCCTCAGCCCAATGGCTACCTTCTAAGCCTTTCTACCTTTAACCCTAGCTAGTGACCAGGCTCATTCCCGTGACCTACATTTGGTCCCCAAGCCTTGAGGCAGCTCCTGCAAACTCCCACAACAAACTTCCACTGCCCCTCACTGGCTCGCCCTCACATTCTGTTTTCATATGCACCTTTAGACAAACAGATTTCTACCCAAGTTCTACCTTTACACAGGCAACAGCAACAACCACTTCCCCCCCCCCCCCCCCCCCGCTTCCTCACCTCCAGTGAGTTTAGGCAGAACGCTGCATTCCAAAGCCATATTCCAGGAAACGTCCCCACCCACCAATGCACACATCCAGCTCTGGGGCCCTCCTTACTGCACTGGGTCAAAGTCTCAGGTTCACTTATCTACTTATGAAAAGTGTTCTTATGCCTTCGGCCTCGACATCACAAACTCGATCCCACAGCGAAGCTTCCAGAGGCCCTGCCCAGCCTTGTTACCCTGTGAATCATGACTCTCAATAGGATTGATTAATGGCCCCCACAGCTGCAAGACAAACAGAAACTATACTTCGGGAAAAAAAATAAAAAATCAGTCCTCCCTTTTAGGGCAGCCGAAGAGGCTCCACAGGCAAAGGTTCTTGCAATACAAACATGGTGCTTGAGTTTCTGGAACCCAACAGATGCCACAAAGTTGTTCTCTAACCTCCACAAACATGCTGACCCTTCGAAACACAGCTAAAATAAACCGCCCTGTCCCCTGGCCTTGCACAGAGGACCCTTTGTCTAGCGGCTTCATCTCAGGCCTTCCTTCCTCCCCTCACGCCTCTCTTTCTTAGCGCTGGAGATTCAGTTCAGACGGTCGCCATCAACGGGGGTTTGCTTCCCTGCGGCTCATCATTTCCAGCCCTTGTAGCCGAAACACTGACCACACCCTCCATGCTCCTCCGCGTTCGCACACACCCGGTGCTCCTCAGGCGAAGAAAGGGTGGCCTCCTCAACTTATACGCTCAGCAGCCCACTTAGTGTCTCCCTGGTCCACGGGGGAACGGGCCTGAGGCATGCTTCCACACTGGGTCTCCTCCTTGCCCCCCCTTTAGCCTTTGGTGTACGGAGTTACCTTGCAGTTGGTTCCCAGCCCTTCCAAGTTAAACAGTCCTTGGTTTACGTGGTCCCAGGACCCCAACATGGAAGTCATAGTTCTGAAGTCAAAGCTAACCTGCCTCTGCTCCGGCATCCACTAACCCATGCTAGATCCACTGTGGGGCAAAGTTACACGTTCCCACCAAGAACCCCAAGTTTGGAATTACCACTTTCATGAACCCCTCTAATTAGCTCTGTAACCTCAGGTAAAGGGTTAAAATAGAGAAGGCCTGTCACCATGCTTACTTCTCAAGAAATTCCCATAGAATATTTGATGGAAACATTTGTTTATAAAATGCAAAAGTTCTATACATTTATAAAAGACCTAGCAACCAAGTTTTATCAAATTTAAAACAGCAACTGTAAAATGCACAGCATTACTAACTTTAGAAGAAAACCTTGTTCAGCTTGGATGCATCTGTGCTTAAAAGACCATCACACTTCAGTGGTAGAAAAACGGGGAAAAGGTGTAGTTCAGAACTCATTTAATAAAATCTGCCTCAATAAAAAATAACAACCATATTTGACAGTGCATGACAGGAGTTCAGCAACACATGCCAGGCAAATCAAACAACCCATGATCATTTTCTTTAAGCCAAATTATCACCTCTCTCACTGAACCTGGGCAGCAGGAGGCTTCTCAATGCCAGTTCTCCAAATCATGTTCCTGCCTGCTCGAAACCCTCAAAAGTCATATGGCCTGGCATTCCTAAAGCCTTCCAGAACCAAGTCCTACCTATCACTGTCTGGCAATGTCTACCCTCTCAGAGAAGTCACCTCCTCGCCAGAATGTCCCTCCACGAAAGGACACTCAATCCCAGCAATAATGACCAAGTCAAGAACTGGCTTCCCCTCCCACTTCCTAAACCCAACTCCAGGCTAGAGCTGCTTACGAGGACCTGGGGATGGGGGAAAAGAAGGAGGGTCAGGAGATGCAAGACAAGATACTGTCCAAGCCTCAGGACCCCTGGCATGTCCCCCTACCCTTCACACAGCGAATTCTCACTAGACAGCATACTGGACTCCACAGGCTGCCTTCTAGAGATTAAATACAAGATAAATAATTTCCTCTTTCAACGCCCCTTGGTGCTAACAAGAATCCCATCAGGAGACTCTGGGGACAGGAAGAATCTTACTGGGTTTCTGTAAACCATCACCACCCTCCCCCAAACACACACCTCAGTCCACCACTATCTACCAAAGACTACAGGACTGGCACTCAACTTCTGTGGATCTGGGTTTGTTTCCCTATTTGTAACAATAAGAAAAGCGGTCAGGGAGAGGTTTACTTATTCCACAGCAGCCTTGTACACTTGACCTCTCTTCCCCTAAAGGTTTTCTAAAAAGTTGCTTGAGCGGGAAGTAGTGAACCATTAAGTCACCAACATCTTGGAAAGAAAGTTTTATTGGGGAGGCAAGCTTGCAAAGGGGAGAGGGGGTCCAAACACAAAACGTTGGAGTCTATTGAGAAAGTCAGAAAGGATGGCTGGTGAGGTCTTGCTAGGCCTTCCTTGTGGGAGAGGGGAAGCAGTGGACCCCTTCCTAAACAGAAATGAGATTAGAGACATTTTACACCACCTTCCGGTCCAAGTACCCAAGCCACAACTCCACTGCTATGGTCTCCTGTCATACTCCCACCCCAAAGCCATCAACGCAATGTCCAATCCCCACCCTTATTTAGCTTTCTCTGGTCCGCAGTTGCCTCCCTGACAAGGAAGGCCTTGCCTTCCTTCAAAATAGTCAATCACAAACACACACAGCCCTCCAGGACCACTTCTGGTCTCTTCATGGAGACCGAAATAAGAAGCTCCTTCCCGAGACACCCCCCTTAAAAAAAAAAGCCTGGATCTTCGAGTTCTCCAGCATTTGGCCCTTCTTCCTACTTTGGTCAGGTTTAGCTCCTGCGTTCCACGGAGCTCTCCCTGAGGGCAAAGTCTGGCCTGGAGTAACCTACAGTGCTTGAAAACAGTGGGGACTCCAAAACAGCTTACAGAAAAAGGCCGTCGGGGTCCTAAGGCACCGGTCTTAGCCAGGGCTCCACCTTCCAGGAATGACTTCCAGGAAAGCCCGCCTCTCGGTGCCTCGCCAGCCCTGACTGTAAAATGGGAAGACTCTCGAGTCACCGGGTCCCTAGGCCCTTTCCGCTGTGACAACTGAGATTCCACGAAAGCTCGAAGCAGCCGGGCGCGGCCCCGCCCCCTAGGCACCCAGAAAAGCCCGGGCCGGGGGGCGCTCGCAGAGGACGCCCGCAGCGTCGCCCCTCCCCCCACGCCGTGCACCCCGCTTCCCGGCCGGGAGCCCGCACTTCCGCGGCGAGCCGGGCGGAGCAGGGCGGTCCCGCGCTCCCGCCACCGCAGCGGTTCGCCCCGGGAGGGGAGAGGATCCGGGGTTCGAGCGGGCACCCTCGGGCCGAGGCTGCGGGAGGAAGTATTCGCTACTATACCTGGGGGAGGAGGCGGACGGGGCAGCGGTGGCCGCGACGGCAGGAGGCGGAGGCTCGGGCGGAGGAGGAGGTGCCCGGCACTCCCCCCTCCCATTGTCCCGGCCCGCGGCCCGCAGCGGCCCGCTCCGCCTGGCCCAGCGCCCTCCCCGTGCCCGGTCCCCGCTGCTGGCCCTTACCTTGCAGCGGCCGGCTCTTCCCGCCGCTAATGCTACTTATCCCGGCAACGCTCGGAGCGGGGCCCGGGAGCGAACCCACAGACAAAAAGTGAAACTTCGGCAGGCCGGGAGCGGCTGCTGGTTGGTGCTCTCCCCCTCCTTCCTCCCCACCCCCTCCCCGCGGTCTCCCGTGCGGTGCCCTGAGCGCTGGAGGCTGACGTCAGGGGCCTGAATTCCTGACTTTGCCTGCACGCATTTGTCCATGTAAGGTATGGGGAGGCGTGTGCCCGCGGGGCCGCTGCGCTAGCCGGGCTGGGAGGGGGCGCGGCGGGCAGCGCCCGCTCGAGGTGGGCGACCCTGGGCAGTGCACTTCCTGGAGGAGGGGACACGGGGGTGCAGGGAGCATGGGAAGAGGAAGGGAAAGAGGGATCTGCCTCCACTGGAGGAAGAGGAAGGAGATGCAGGAGGAAGTCGAAAAACCGGCACACTAGGGTCCGCTCTGCAGGCGACAAATTGGAAGGCTGAGTTTGAGCGAAGAGATCCTGCCACGGAACACCCCCTCACCCCCACTCTCCCCACCCCAAGAGTCTCGCTGGAGCCCCGCCCAGGACTCCTGTAGGACTCAGAACTACGGGATGGTGGAGAGCAACTTTGGTTCACTTCACACGTGAGAGCGCCGAAGTTCTCAGGCTCTGCGACCTGATCCAGTCGTACACAGTGCAAATCTAGGAGCAGATCCCATTCTCTACTCCCAGCTGGATTTCCGCCTTCAGGCAGGACGAGGCTGTGAACTCAGAACCGAGTTAGACCTGGCAGATGACTCGACCACCCACTGAAGTGACTAGCCTCAGTTCCTGGAAGGTTGCGGTTGACAAGCCTTGAGTAACAGTGGCAATCAGGGCAACTTCCTGTTCTTTGTTCAGAACAGAAATGAACTTTTGGAGTTTAAGATGTGCTTCCCAACCCTGCTCTGCCGGAATACCAGAAGGCTTGCTCTTTTCTTAGAGCTTAGAAAAGAAAATACACAAACTGGGTGAACTGGTTTGAATAAAGACAGGCCTGTTCTTGGAAGGTTGGGGTTGGATTTTTTTTTTTTTTTGTCTTTGATAGTTGTAAAAGTGAGCAAAGGTGAGAACCCCATGTACCAGACGAAGACATGGAGTAGGAGGTACTGGAGGCCCTCTGGGCCGCAGTATTGAAGGCTTTTAATCCCAGCACTAGGAAGATAGTCTGTGTGGTCCCTGTCCCCTCCAAAAAACAAAAACAACCTATGATTAGTTCTTTTTGTCTCTCTTTCCTGTTCGTACACAAAAGAAATGCCTCACCTTGGCCCCACACTGACAGCTTCCCCAGCCCACCCTAATGGCTCTCCCACCCATTACTACCATCACAAATGGGTTGCATGAACTAAATGTGGTAACGTGACCTGCGCCACACAACTGCCTGGGCAGGATCCTGAAACCTTCCACTCCGAAGCCACTTTTCATCCCCATCCCCCCCCCCCCCCCCCCCCACCCCTGTGCTCCCTGACCTCCTGTAGCTAAGCCAGTCAAGCACATACAAAGTACACCAAGAACCTATGGGTGCAGGGAAGCTTAAACGTGGCTCTTTTCGGGTTCGATTTCGATGACCCCATTTGACTAAGAATTAAGCAAATCAGGGTCAGAGTACATATTCTTGTGCTTAACGGTTATTGAACAACACCTCCCCTGCAGTCTTCAAATTCAAACACTTCTGGGTTTCAACTACTTAACCCGTTTGCCCCGCGCCACTTTCCTAGCTGCACGTTCAAAAGTCGGAATGCAGCAGCAGAAAAGATCAAGAGTGGCGTGCATTCCTCGCAATAATGAAATCTTTTCTCCTTATAATTAACCTGGTATCAGACGGGAAGCTCTTGGCGTTCAGACTTTGAAAGATCACAGTCTACTCCCTCTGTCCTGAGCTTTTTAGCCAGTCTGGGTCCTGTGTGCTACTACTACTGATTGTGGGGAAATCACCCAGTTCTCGTTTAGACATAACGGAACTTGACCGGCATTGCTTGCTTGCTTTTATTCCCTTCTTTGTAACCCACTTATAAAGAATAATAGGGTTCTAATGAGGATTAATAAAATTTAATAAGGTATAATTAGAGTCATTCATTTCCCCCCATCATACACATTATAAGAGTGCTGTGTTGATCCAGAAATGCTGCTAATTATGTTGAAAGTGTTCCGTGTCTTAGGGAAGATCACTGTATTGCTTCTCCTGAAATGCTGATGAATTGCTCAGGTAGGCATGAACGTTATAGAAAGTTAATCACAATAGGTAGTTGCAGCTCCTGAGGTCCTCCCCAGAAGTATAAGTGACAAGGTCAGAAGTTGAATGTTTGGTGAACCACAGGCCGGGCCATCAGGAGTCCTAACCCAAACCAGAAGCCTCATTCTGCTTTGTTGTTCTGCTTTCTTTCTCCCCTCACGTGCAATGCACACAGACGCGGGCCAGATCAAAAGTTTGCTCACACTTGCAAATTTACCATTTACCAATTTACCATAGCAGAGAATAAAGGTAGCCCAAGATTTCAGATGAGGTAGAGGGCGTGGCCCTGTGGCCAGAGGAAGGCTCATGGGTGCTATGACCTCTGTCACTTGTCTAGTGACAAAACACAGGCAGGCTGATTGATCCTGTTGCTCCATTGTATTCGCCACCTTCCTATACCGGAAAGCCGCTCAGAAGTTATAACCTTTTTCTGGAGTCTGTGCCCATCCATAGTGTAAGGCCTTCCTATGCAATTCACTTAACCTGCAGCTGCCTTGACGGGGCTGATGTTATTTCTGTAGCTGGTACATGAGGAAACGAAAGCCGGAGGAAGCCAAGCAGCTTATTCTTAATATGAGCTTTTGGGAACACAGAGAGTCCACGGTGAACCCAGGGAGCCTGGCGCCTGTCTTCACACTGCAGAGTGGCCATCTGCTCTCACTGTGAACATTCCATTGCAGAGGCTCCTAATCCGCAGCCATGGAGAGGAAGAGCACAGGGGAGGCTACCGGAGAAATAGGAAGGGAAATAATCGCCAGGGAAGATGGGAGGCAGTATCGGTCTGATGCTGCTTCATCTGGGCCGGATTCCACAGCATGGTTTGCACAGGCCTTGATGATGCGGCACCGGCATGGGCCTTCTGCTGCAGTTTTGCAACCCTCCAGCTGTATGCAGCCAGTGGAAGTCAGAGCAGGCTCCTAAGCACAGGTGCCTGCTCTTTGTGCAGGTTCTGCTCTCCGCAATAAACTTCCTTCTCCATCCACCTAGCAACCCTTCAAGCTCCTGTGGGGTCCCATGTCCCCTGAGGACTCCTCTACCCCCTGTACCACCTCCAGACCCACTCCCTGCTCTGTGGTTAGGCCCTCAGACACTGTGTAATGTATCCCAGAGTCCCTAACATTATTGCTGCCTTGGTCATTGTAGGCATTCAAAACTTTATTTTTTTTTACCTTTCTGTTGATCCTGTCCAAAGGCAGAGGGAAAATGGAGAAGGCGGAAGGCCTGCATGTTTAAATTAATCATCAGAGAACAACGTCAAGAAATAAGAGCTAGATCGCAGCAGGCCAATGGGAAAGTACAGAAAGAGCCAAAACTCCAAAAACTTGAAGGTGACACCAAGGCTAGCTCGTGGTGAGGAAAGGAAGCCTCTGATTTACTTCCAGGTTGTTGTGCATTCTCTTCAGGAGTCTCCCAGAATCACTTCCTCCACGGTCCCAATTTCTTTCTCCCGTGCAGTTAAATTATTGGGTTTGATATTCTACAACATTCTCTCCAGCTCCCAAACTTGATTCAGCCTTCTCATCAGTAACCGCGTTCATTTCCACCAGACATGGCATCACACTTTTCCTTGCAAAGTTAAAATGTCATTGAACTTAAGGGCAGACCCTTCCGCTGCTCTTTTCCTATTCCCTGAACTAGTCCTCGTGGGTTTTTTCCAAACCGTAGGCTGTACCTCCATCCTTCACCGCCCCAGCCCCTTCCTGCTGGCTTCCCAGAAGATATGGTCTTACCATTGCCTAGCCTTTCACGTGACCTTCATTGATAATGAAAGTAACCTTTGGGCCTTCTAAGAAAGATACATACTTGCTTATCCTGCCACTCTATATTTTTCAAATGAGTTGGAGCCCTTCCTTCTGTCTGTTTTAGTCTGGGTTTCTGTTGCTGTGATGAAAAACCATGACCAAAAGCAAGTTGGGGAGGAAAGAGTTTATTCAGCTTACACGTCCATCTTGTAGTCCGTCGTTGAAGGAAACCAGGACAGGAACTCAAACAAGGCAGAAACCTGGAGGCAGGAGCTGATGCAGAGGCCACAGAGGGGTGTTGCCTACTAGCTTGCTTCCCATGACTTGCTCCATCTGCTTTCTTGTAGAACCAACCCAGGGCCACCAACCCATTGATGGCACAACCTACAATGGTCTGTGCCTCCCCCCCCCATATCAGTCACTAATTAAGAAAATGCTTTATGGCATGATCTTATAGAGGCATTTTCTCAATTGAGGTTCCCTCCTTTCAGAGAACTCTAGCTTGTTTCAAGTTGACATGAGACTAGCCAGCAGGCTGTCCCATGTAAATACTTAATGGTGTTTCATGTGTTCCATTCTTTTCATACTAACAACAGTTACCCAGTGTTTATAACTAAGTGTCAGTGAATGAGAGAGAAAGAATCCATTATGCTTTCTAGGAAAGCAACCAAGTATCTTCTCCTGAAGCTTGGTCATGTACCCTAGGCACAAGGCAAATCAAAAGGGTCATATGTAAAGACCTCAATAGCAGGCTGAACACACTGAACCTGATAGAAGAGAAAATGGGAAGTACTCTACAACATATGGGCACAGGAGACCACTTCCTACGTATATCCCCAGCGGCACAGACATTAAGGACAACATTGAATAAATGGGACCTCCTGAGACTGAGAAGCTTCTGTAAAGCAAAGGACACTGTCACTAAGACAAAAAGGCAGCCCACTGACTGGGAGATCTTCACCAACCCTGCAACAGACAAAGGTCTGATCTCCAAAATATATAAAGAACTCAAGAAATTAGACTTTAAAATGCTAATTAACCCAATTAAAAAATGGGGCACTGAACTGAACAGAGAATTCTCAACAGAAGAAATTCAAATGGCCA
>NC_022010.1:34070061-34085818 GCF_000317375.1 Microtus ochrogaster | reverse complement strand
AAAAAAAAAAAAAAAACTGCATTAACACTATACAAGGAAATGAACAGACCTGTTGAAGGTGGCGGGCTACATCTATAGTTAAACTTTTGTTGCTAGAACAAAACAAGTCATACTCACACCCTAGACCAAAACATTCTGTAGGCAAACCACTCTCTGGGTAGAATCTCGTTAAGGGAAATGGAACCTTAGTTGGATCCTTTGTTTGAGGTAGAAACATATCTACTTCTCTAGTACTGAAATATGAGGTCTGGATATTAGCAACACCTGTTGACAATAACCTTGAACTAGCAGAACTCTCTGACCTATATCTAGATGGGACCTTTGTTTGAGGTAGAAACACAATAACCTTGAAGGAATAGAGGTAAGCTCCAACTCTCTGACCTTTGGTCACTTGGTGGAAATAGTTTCACATTTTTGGGCTTCCATAGTTGTCATTTGTTACATAGTGTTCTTTGAGCCCTTCTAGTACTTTTAACTTATTATACACATAAATTTTATAAATTCAGTATATAGGTCTGTTTCAAGAACACATCTGTAATAAAAGCAATGAATATCTTACCACTTCTCGTCAACTTTGTCATTAAAATGCCAAGTCATCGACATAGATGAGATACAGTCTGTCTCCTATGGGTATACATGTTAAAGACATGGTCCCCAGTATGGCACTGATGAGGTTATAAGATCTTTAAGAGATGGGGTTTTATGTGAGACCCTGGGGTCATTGCAAGCCCTGCCCTCGAAAATGTTGATAGATAAAACCACTTTCCTGTGACTCCTGGGTGTTCCTCATGAGAGAATTGGTATAGCAAACCCACTCCCTTCTCCCCTCTCTACTTCCCAGTCTGAGATGTGGCAACTTGCTCCTACCTTATGACACTGGCTGTCTTAGGGTTTCTGTTGCTGTGAGGAGACACCATGACTTTGCCAACTCTTATGAGGAAAACATTTAAAATTAAGGTGGCAGCTTATAGTTTCAGAGGTTTAGCCCATTACCCTCATAGCAGGGAGCATGGTGGCATTTAAGCAAACATGGTGCTGGAGAATTTTACATCTTGATATAAAGACAACAGGAAGTGAACTAAGACACTAGGAGTGCCTTGAGCATATGAGACCTCAAAGCACCTCTCCACAGTGATAGCTTCCTCCAACAAAGCTACCCCTACTCCAACAAAGCCACACCTTCTAATAGTATCATTCCCTTTGGGGGCCATTTTCTTTCAAACCACCACATTCCACTTCCTGGCCCCCAAAGCTTTGTAGCCATGTCATAATGCAAAAATGCATTCAGTCTCATAGTAAATAAGTCTCAAACTTATTTAAAAGTCTAAAGTTCAATGTCTCTTCTGAGTAGTTACCAATTTGATTCCAGGAGAAGGCCCATTTAGTCACCCTCTCCACTACTGGTAGGAGTCTTAGCTGGGTCATCCTTGTGGATTCCTAGGAGTTTCCCTGGTACCAGGTTTCTCCAAACCCCAAATTGGACCCCTCCATCAAGGTATCTCTTTCATTGTTCTCCCTCTCTGTCCCTCCTCCAACTCGAGCATCCTGATCCTTCATGTTACCATCCCCCGTCTTCTCCCTGTCCCGCCTCCAACTCGCCCATCCTGATCCTTCATGTTACCATCCCCCGTCTTCTCCCTTCTCCCACTCACAGTTTTCCCAGGAGATCTAATCTATTTGAAGGTGAGTCCAGAGCCTAAAAGAGCTGTAATTATCCCTAGAAGTGATGGCCATGGAGACCAATGTGTGATATTGGTAACCAGAACTTTATTCCTTCTTGGTTTTTATCCATTGGAAAGAATCTAAAGCTCAAACACCAAAACACACCATCTGTGTCCCTTTTTGTTGTTGTATCAATTATCTACCATGTATCTACTGTGATGGCTCTTCTTAGTGGTCAGTTTGGCATACCTGGGATGAGGGAAGCTCAGTTGAAGAATTGCTTCCTTCGGACTGTCTTGAAGATATGTCTGTGAGACATTTTCTTGGTTGCTAATTAAAATATGAGGACCTAGCCCACTGTGGGTGGTGCCATTCTTAAACTAGTAGGTTTAGACTGTATAAGAAAAGTAGCTAAATATGACAGATGATGGTGGTGCATGCCTTTAATCACAGTGCTCAGGATGCAGAGACAAGCAGATCTCTGAGTTCGAGGCCAGCCTGGTATACAAGAGCTAGTTCCAGGATAGGTTCCAAAACTACAGAGAAACTCTGTCTCAAAAATAAAAACCAGAAAGAGAGAGAGGGAGAAAAAGAGAGAGAGAGAGGTAGCTAAATATAAACCAGTGAGTAAGTAAGCCAGTAATTAGACCTTTATGGTATCTGTCTTAAGATCCTGCCTTGAATTCCTGCTTTGGGTTGCACCAATGATAGATTATCACCTGTAAGATGAAATAAACCCTTTCATCCCCGAGTTGCTTTTGGTCATGGTGTTTGCCACAGAAACAGAAAAGCAAGCTAAGATACCCCTAACTGTTACTTTGGAATGAAGAAATTGATAAAAGTAAATAAAATCACTACCCTGTGTGTTAACACAAAGGTCTGTAGGATCAAGGGATCTGTTGAGACAGCTGGGAATGATTGCAGCTACTGTGAGTCCCTCTGATGGTGCTGATTGAGCCTGGAGATGCCTAGTTCCCATTGGGAACTCAGATGTAGAGCACACTTCTGTTCTCATACAGCAGCCCCAGAAAGTAGAGGATGATGTCCAAGGATTTGCTATGTATAGCCAAGGCTTCTATCGGTAGCATCACTAATCCCTTTAGGATGTTTTGATAGAAGACTATCTATTCATCCTTAGTAACCAGGACTTCATGGCAGAGGCTTACAAAAAACTTTGCTGATGGCTGTAATCCACAGTACCATCCACGCAGTAGCCGTCACAGACCTCAAGGTTGTAGGCGGAGACTGTTCTTCATTTCCCTGACAGAACTATATTAGTTACAATACTGCTTGGCCTATTAGCTCAGGATTCTTATTAGCTAACTCTTACATCTTAAATTAACCCATTTCTATTAATCCATGTAATAGCACAAGGCTGTCGCTTACTGGTAAGGATCCAATGTCTGTCTCCTTCAGCAGCTACCTGGCATCTCCCTGACTCTGCCTACTGTCTCTCTATATCTCTTCCAGCCTGGCTATATTCTACCCTGCTATAGGCCAAAGCATCTTCTTTAGTAACCAATGGTAATAAAACTTATTCGCATCATACAGAGGGGAATTTCACATCACAAGGCATGGATTTGTATTTTTATACTTTTGGAAAGGTGTCTTTTCAAATAGCACTGAATGGCCTCCAGCTGAGCATGTGGTCTGGGATGACCTAAAGTTTCTGATCCTACAAGTGCTGCAATAACTGGCGTGTGCCATCACACACACATGGCTCAAGACAGTTTTAGACTAATAGAAAATACGTGATTGACAGATGACAGATAGATCCTCTCAATATATATGATTACATATAAAATGATCCCTCAATTAAACTAATTTATAAATATCCTACATATATATGTAGTTTAATTGAACTATATTTTTTATCATAAGATTCATGCATTTGAAGCTTTCAGGTGATTTTAGTAAATCTAGTAGACTTATGAATTGTAGACCCATTGATGCAGCCTAATATTGGAATTTTTCATCTCTTCAGTAGGAAACCTAACTCCCCTTTATAATCATTCTTCATTCCCACATGTATCTCTAAACAACCTCTGCTTTCTGCCTGTATAGATTTGTCTGTTCTAGACATGTCACTTGAGTAAATACATATTGCATGGTTTTCTTAAGGTGCTTCCTCTCACTTAGGATAATGTTTGCTAACTTTCAAGGTCTGCCTATGTTCTGGCATCATGTATTGATTACTTGTGATGACTAAATAATACACTGGTCTGTGGCTATGCATTGTTATGTTTATTTATCTGCTTATGAATACTGGGATTGTTTGCTTTCATGTGGAGGCTGATATGACTATGCCTATGCCACTACCCGCACAGCAGTGGGATTGTCTTACCTGGGGCGGCAGGAAATGAAATGATAGGCACACGTGCAGAAAAACTGGAATCCGATGAGCCGTGTGCTCTGATGGAGTTGCACCAACAGCAACCCGGAAACTCAACACATTTATTACATAAGCACAAATGAGGTGAAAGGGTTTACCTAATCCCAGTGGGGAGTCTCTATAGGGAGCAGTCCCAGGCTGCAGCCATCTGAGAGGAGGAAGCTGGGGTTGATACTGCCTGCACACACTGTCATCATACATACTTGGGCCAGGAAAGACTGCCATTCCCATGGATTTGAAAAGTTTTTTTTTTTTTTAATCGTCATGGCTGTGCTCATGTCAATAATCCACATTCATCTACTTCCCACATGCATGTGTGAGTTTCACTGTGGACACCTATTTTCATTTCTCTTCATTATTTTGATATTTTAAAATAGAGGAAAAGCATAACAAATCTTATAAGTGCTCCAAATTCTGAAAAATATTTATCTTTAAATGGCAGGATCATTTTTGGTTATCTAATTTTTCTAATTTTCGTATACAAAATGTATCACTTAAATTTTATGCATTTCTAATAAGAAAAAACAATATGTCTTTTTAATATTTAATATTTGGAAGATTCTCACCTTGCTCTTGAATGATCCTAATGGTCTGCTCCTGCTAGTTTGGAATAGGATATTATCTCAAAAGGCTTAACAATGTATTTATCCACATTGCTAGCCCTGCCTCTTTGCCCACTTGCTTCCACTAAGAAATAGAAGGGCATTCTCATAAGGAATAAACTAGACCACAAATTGAATGGATCTGGGTCTCTTACTTTGCAACTAAATGTAATTTTAACTATAAGCTGTAGTGGCATTTCAAGTGTATTTTAATTAATAAAACTTGCCTGAGGATCAGAGAGTCAAACAGCCCCACTGGTCAGCCAGATCAGGCGGTGGTAACACACACCTTTAATATCATTAGCCACGCTAGTTGCCATAGAAGCCGGGCAGTGCATGACTTTAATCCCAGCACTAGAGAGGTTATAAAACGGGAGGAAACAGCTCACAGACACAGCCTCGCTCTGAGATTCCTGAAGGCAGGATCGCCATTTTCAGACTGAGGTCAAGGTAAGAGCTTTTTAGATCTTTAGGTTGAACCACAATTTCTCTCTCTGAGTTTTTATTAATCATGCTTTAGTAAACTCCTGATGTGGATAATTTTCCCATTTTTGTTCTCTGTGTAGATGTCCTCTGGGTAAAGCTTATTAAAGGTTGCTTATCCAACCGTTATTTAAGAATCATCAAATTTATTATGGCTCAAAGTTGTATGTACTGGAGCTCTTTCTCTGTGCCTCCTCTCTCCCTGATAATCTACCCAGTTACAATCCAGGGGCCTCCCTCTTGTACTGACCTCTCTCTCAATCAGTTGCCAGACGTAGTCTAAAGCTCTCTCTACTGTGAGGATACTCCTTCTGGATCCGGAAACCAGACATCAGCATCTTTAACTTCTGTAAATCCAATGTGAGCAGAGATGGTAAGTGCACACAGCAATAGAAGCCCCACTGGCAGTCAGTCCTCTCATGCAAGGTTTTTGCTTTTTAATTTTATTTTGTTTTTTGTGTTTTTTGTGAGATGGGTTCTTACCGTGTAGCTCTGGCTGTCCTGGAACTCACTAGTTGAAGCAAGTGTTTAAATATTCCCATATTTAATGGGGGAGATAGTGTCCCAACTACACATCTTATGCTACCAAGTATTACCTCCAGAGCTAGGAATGAGTTTATCTCTTGTTGAGTCATTGACCAAAAGGGTCCCATACACTACTCCCAAACATCACAGGTTGTTATCAACCTATTGTTTACTTTCCAGAACATGATGGTAAGGCCCTACTGTGGAAGACACAACTTACTTGTGATATCAAACATGGCACAAATCAAGCTGGTGCCTAACTAAAAACTTCGCCCCAGTGGTGAACGTTTATGGTACTGGAAGGTACTAGTGGATAAAAAAAGTAATCATCAATATCACCCATCTACAAACCTTGCAACCTACAGCAGCAACGGTGGCACAGAAGTTATGGGAGTAACCATCCACTTTTGGGTTCTTTTTAAGTCCCACTCCATGAGATGAACTCTATCCCTGACACTGCTAATCTGAGACTAGCCAGGCGGTGGCAGCTCATGCCTTTAATCCCAGCATTCGGGAGGCAGAGGCAGACAGATCTCTGTGAGTTTGAGGCCAACCTGGCCTACAGAGCAAGTTCTAGGACAGCTAATGCTGTTACACAGAGAAACCCTGCCTAGGAAAAAAAGAAAGAATGAAAAAGAAAAGAACCTGAGACTAGCAAAGTTACCGGTCCAAAGGAAAAACCTAATGCTACTATCATGATAAAGGAACATAGCAATAATTCCCGATGACATATTGCTATATCATTTGGTAAGTGTACCACTCAGCCCTCATCAGAGACACTTCTTCTTTTGGTGGATGGTAATTAAGACAGAGACCCACAACTGGGAAATGTACAGAGCACTCAGCCCTAAAGGAGATGTCTTTATTAAACTATTCCCCTCAAGAATCGGGAGTCTATGCAGAAGAGAAGGCAGAAAGATTGTAAGGAGCCAGAGGTGATCAATAATTTCAAGGAATGAGCATCTTCCAGATATAACAGGACTGATACTCATATGAACTCACAGACACTGTGACAGCACACAAAGTACCTGTACAGGTTCGTGATGTCCCATCCTGAGAAGGGAGATAGAGACAAAGTCCCACCCCTAACCAAGAAGCTGTTTGCAATTGATGCCTGCAGAGGAAGGTCTCCAATGGAGTGTCACTGGAGACAGTTACACTGCAGGGCAGGTCTCATGGGCAGGCGTGGTTGGACAACACAAAATAGATATTATGGGGTCAGAACATGATCCAGGAATGGAGTCGCGTGAGGAGAATTCTGAGTAAGTATGAAAACACTCCAAGAAAACAAGAAGACTCTTGAGTCCTCAGTTTCTTCAAAACCTTGGACTTACCCCTGGAATGTGTTTGCCCGTTCCTCCCAGGTGTGTCGGAGAGCAGTTGCATTTTCTTCAAATTCCTCACTACTGCTTGCTGGTGCTATTCAATGAAATGTTTACGTACCTCTACAGTAAAACTTATTTTTGCTACTTGCAGCTTGATGTGATTGCATGCAGCAATGAGAATTTATGAGGACTTGACTTTAGTATGTGACCTTTCTTAACCCTCAGGGTACAAACTGTCAGAGACTCTGGATAAAGTTGTTTATTGTATGCGACTTCGATCTGTGTCATATTTTGGCTCTACTCTCCCAGATCCCACCACCTCTAAAGCTGTGGCATTGTGGTATTTTGTGGGCTTTTTGTTTCGTTTCGGTATGTTCTTCTTAGCATTTTTGTTTCCTTGCCGTTGTTAGTTTTAGTTTTCGTTTTTTGATTTTTGACTTTTTGCCATGTTTTTTTAAAGAGAGAACTAGAGAGACAGCATTAAGTTGAAGTTGGGTGAGTTGGGAGGAGTTTGGGAAGGAAAGAATATGATCAACATATTGCATAAGAATAGTTAAATAAAATATCCCCATATTTTATTCAACATGGCCTCAGCTAAAAGCTAACTGCTGCTTCTAGCTCTCAGCCAGGGAGTAGTGAACAGTGCTAAAGTCAAAGGGAAAAGGGGCGTGGTGGGCTCAAGAGTAATTTCAAGATAACACCTGTTCTGCATGCTTTCATTGAGTTTACTAACACTGCCATTGGATAGGACTGTACTAAATTTTTACCAGAAAAATTGAAATGTGGTCTAAATATGTAATATTAATAATGCTAAAATAAATAAATTTGAATAAATTTCTCCTATAATTAATAATGGTGTAGTGACTTAAATCTGCATTATTAATTTTAGTTTATTAAGTTTTATGTGTGTGAATTTTTGGCCTCATATATGTACGTGTACCACATGCATACCTGGTTCCGCGAGGAGGTCAGAAGAAGGCCATAGATGTCTTGGTACTGGAGTGACAGCCATGTTAGCTGCCATGTAGATGCTGGAAATTGAACCTAGATCCTCTGCAAGAGTTACAAGTTAGAACATAGCCTCTATGCTTGTATTCTTTTCATGATCATTTTTAAGCCAAAAGGGCCTGCTGTTTTCAGTTCACAGGATGTGACTTCTTTTTATGTGCTGACTCACTGGCAGTAAACAATCATTCCCTCCATTCCCCGCCTAGCTCCACCTGGCTGCAGCCTAGAACCAGAGTCACCAAGAAGACTCTGGCCTTCTAGCTTTCTTTGAGCAAGGTTGTTTACCATCAGCATCCTATTTGCCCACGACACATCATGTGATAAGAGAACCAGAGAAACACTGGAACCCTAAGGTTCTCCTGAATAGGTATATAAGCAGCTCCATGGCATCTACAAATGCCAGGTAGGATAAATCACAAATGGCAGGTCCACGCGGAGGATGCTCAGGCTCCCTGGTGGAGCCTTGTGCCCTCCGTCTGACTCTGCAGATGAAGGTGTGGCCTCAGGTATTTCTTCTCCCCCATCCTTAGTCATCCAGCCAGCCACTTATTCATTCATCCGATTTCCACTCCACCTTCTTTTGTCTCTTTATGGCATGAGTAAGGCACATGAAGGAATATAAAAGTGTGTTGGCAACTGAGCACTACACCAATGCAGAAATCATTGGTACTCGAGTTTACAATTTTTTATTTCTTTTGAGACAGGCTCTCATTATACTATATAGCCATGACTGGCCTGCAACCTGCTACGTAGAGTAGACTGAACTTGAACTCATAGAGATCCCTCTGCCTCTCCCTCCCAAATGTTGGAATTGAAGGTGTACACCACCATGCGTGGTGAGTTCGTGATTCATAACTACTTCTTTTCTAAGTTCCACCCAATAGCCTTTGCTCAGATTTAACCTCCAATGCTCTCTTGTGGTATATTTGGCCCTTCATCTCTCAATCTCTAACTGAGAAAAGATACCCCAAACCTCAAACTGACCCGAATTCAGTATATACAAGCCTTGATTTCCCCAGAGCAGGAATAATTTTCCAGCATTAAGTTCTTAAGATAAAGGTTTGATGTCTAAATGATTCACATTGATGTCTAAATACCCTGAATGTTTTTCTTTAAGGAGGAAAATGCTCGCCACACTGGGATGAGGACAGAATCCCTAATTACTTCTTTCAAGCATATGTCTTTGACATCTTATCCTACCTTTGATTACAGTTAAAGGATTACACTTGATCACCCTGGCAGATGCAAGAAGGAACAGATTTGATTTTGTTTCTTTCTATTTTATGATGACTAATGATTAGAACTCACAAAATGATCTAAATTGCTGTGTCTCCTATGGCATGTATCCGACTTCATCAAAAGGCGAGCAGCTTTCATTGGCGCAAAGAATAGAGACTTAAGACTCTTGGGCAATTATCTGTCCCTGTCTCTAACTCGCTGCTTATTAGTTGACTATGAAATAATAAACTTTGAATCTTTGTGTCCTGGAGAGTGGATACAATGCCAGAAACTCCTCCCAATCTGGTACCTTCAGTCTTGAATCCAAGTTCACTGTAATTTGTTAAATAGGGTGATCCTATATGATTGGTAGCATTGCTATGCTGCATAGTCTTGTGTCAACTCGAGGAGGGAACTTCAGTTAAGAAAAAGGCTGCAGGCATTTTCTTAATTAGTGATTGATAGGAGAGGGCTCAGCCCAGAGTGGGTAGGGCCATCCCTGAGCTGGTTGTCTGTGTTTTATAAGAAAGATCCATGAGGAGCAAGCCATTAAGAGCAAAGTAGTAAGCAGTGCTCTCCATGGCCTCTGCATCAGCTCCTGCCCCCAGGTTCCTGCCCTGCATGAGTTCCCATCCTGACTTCCTTTCATGATGAACAATGGTGTGGAAGTGTAAATCAGTTGGTCATGTTATTTCATCACAGCAATAGAAGGTAACTATGACAGTTACCCTTCTCAAAAGTGTGCAAATTCAGGGAATCAAAGTCTTGCTTGTCCCGAAGGATAGGACTTCTTCAGATAAACCTCTCCTGAGTGGTTATTATCTAAAATGCTTCCAAGCATAATCTTTGAAGCAGTCATGCATCCTACTGTTAAATAAAGAAGAATAGATAGGCTATATACAGATAATTTACAAAGTTATTATGTTATTATATGTTAATATAAAGTTAATCTAGTTATTATGCTTGAAAGTGCTATGCTGTGTGTGCCTCAAAAATAGGAAATAATTATATTCTTTTATTTGCTCATTTGTTTGGTTGTTGTTTTTTTTTTCCAAGACAGAGTTTCTCTGTGTAACAGCCTTTGCTGTCCTGGAACTCACTTTGAAGACCAGGCTAACCTTGAACTCACAGAGGTCTTCCTACCTCTACACTTAACTGGAATTAAAGGGGTGCACCACCACACCCGGCATCTTTTATTCTCTTAAATATTTCAAATACCTACTAGGAAGCAGATACTTGACTAAATATTAAAGATTTACCAGGGAACTGTCTGTTGTCAAGGGGCTGATCCAGACTAGTTAAAACTTTAAGCACAAATGTTCAATTACCGTCGGGATTGATATGTGTTAGGATGTGCGTGAGACAGGGTGTTATGGGAGCTCGGAGGTACGCATAGGTATTGGGGAATAGAGGGGTGGACAAGTGCTAATAAAACAAGAAGTGGGGCAGGAGAGATTGCTCAGTGTTGAAGAAGAACACAGAGTGCTTGCTCGGAGGGCACTTTGTTCCCAGTGCCCACATCTGAATTCGTCTCCAGCTCCAGGGCATCCAAGGTCATCTTCTGCCTCCTACTGACACCTGTACACACATCGCACACAAGAAATAGTAAAACAAAACAAAAAGAAACCCCAAAACAGCACCAACAAACATAGAAAAGGAACAATAGGTTAAATGAGACCTAAAGGCAAAGCAGTCAGCATACTCACAAAGGTACAAAGACAACTGGGAGGGACCTAGACTCAGGGAATTCAAAATAGTTCACTGAAGCCAACATAGAATATGGCGAAAATAAGAAAAATATGAGCTTACGCAGACAGAGGCAATAGAAGGGACATAATTTGGGCTAAAGTGGGAAGAAGATGAGGTGAGGAACGGAAGAGAGCGAAGCAGGGAATGTGGCCCAACAGTAGGCAGTCTGTCCTAGTCATTGTCTTCACAGTGGATTCTTGAATACACAGTGGGCTTTGCAGACCTGTGCTCAAGGTACTTGTCATAAGCAACAATGCTAACATGATGCAAACCCACTTTACACATCTAATCAATCCACAGTGCCTCTTCACCTGCATGTTACATGCATGGACATAATTCAGAAATTAACAGAATCCAGTACTCTGGGTTGATGGGCAAAGGAAAGCTAGACCTCTACAGAAGATTTTTTTTTTACCGGCAGATTCTTAGGTGTCATCTCTATTTCTGCTTTCTCAAACCAGACTACAACAGCCCCGGTCGCAGACAGGAAAGAAGCCCATAGATCCGCTGGATCGAGGCAGAATTGGAATATGATGTTCAAGTCTCCAGTGGGAATGGAATTGACCAGGACCTACATGGACAGGGTAGAATAAAGGGTCAACCACACTGTAGAAAGCAGATGATCAGTCATTGGAAGAAAGATAACTAGAAAACAAGGCAGCTATGATGTCTACTTAAAATATATCATAACACCAGGGAGGCAGAGGCAGGCAAATCTCTGTGAATTTGAGACCTGCTTGGTCTACGTAGTGAGTTCTAGGACAGTCAGGGCTATGAAGAGAGACCCAGTCTCAAAAAAAATCCAAACTAAATATACATAATTTTGGGCAGTGTTTGCCCTTGTAGGAAGTGAGCTGGGGTCTAATAACAGAAGCAGAAAATAAAAGATTATGATGATATTGAGTAACTTTTGGAGTCTGTGATATGACATAAAGCTATTCAACTGGTTAATGGGGACATTCCTGGCACACCTGCAGCCTATTGATATCACTATACCTCTGGGGTTCCCCAGTTCTCCATGCTACCTGGGAAAACAAGAAGTTCTGCTTTGTTTCCTTGAACATTCGTCAATACTGGGAGTAGACACTCCTTTGACAGTAGAGAGACCTGTGCCTGTCGTTAGATGCTAGGGGAACTCCTGTGCAATACAATCTAAGGAGCACTAGCTTACTGTATGAATAAAGATGGCAATCACAATTAAGAACACGGGACTGGAGAAATGATGGCAAAAATGAGTGACGTAAGCGACATAAGCCAACTGCTCTGTCAGCAAATCCCTCCCTTGTCAAGAGGCCTACAAGGAACATGCTCACCAATCAAGGTTACCCACACAGACACAACACAGGATGCCTTACGGGGCACAGAAAGAAATCTATGCCCTCTCACAGGCACCTGGGGAAAGCTTCCACAGCTCCCACCGTGTTTATGAACGCTTAACAAAACTAACCCTGTAATTGGACATGTATGTTTCCTAAAAAGACTTAGATTGTGCGTGAGTCAGAAAGACTCAAATGGAATTAGAGCATTATTGGTGGTGTTTCAACTAATATACTCAATCCATGAAAAGAGTACTGGAAAGAAACAGAGCAAGTGAACTTTTTTTTTTTTTTGTCTTTGAGACCGGGCCTCAATATGCAGCATTGGTTAGCTGGGACTGATCACCAGATTTTAGTGATTTTCCTGCACCAGCCTCTTGCATGCTCAGATTTTAGGAATGTGTCACCTTGCCCAATCAGAGCAATTCAGAACAATTTATTGAGTGATGAAAAATAGTACTTCTTTTGATATATTTTTAAGTACTTTTAATTAAAATGATATAGGCTATAAAGACAGGCTATGCTTATGTTTTTAAAAGGGTTTTGAACATGATGAAAATACCTAGACAAGGAGGCGAACCATGGTTTGTTTCTGATGATTTCCCTAAGTCTTTCTTCCCGGGAGTGGCTCTCAACACTCCTCCTCCTGTGCTTTATTCTGCTGACTCCAGATCATGTCAGTGTCCATGTTTACTAGAATTTCCCCTTCTTGGGTCTAGGGGGATAGCTCATTTGGTCAAGTGCCTGCCACACAGCATGAGAACCTGTATTCAGATCCTCAGCACCCGTGTGAGTAGCAGGATGGCTCACATCTGTAATCCAGTGCTGGGGTAGGGTGTGGCAGGCCAATCCACAAACTCATTGGCTATCTAGCTTAGCCAATAATTAAGTTCCAGACTCAGTGAAAAACTTGTACAAAAAATGTGTAAGGTGATAGAGGAAGACAACCTCTGGGCTCCATATACACTGGCACACAAGTAAATACATATTACTGCATGTAATATATACATATACATATATACACATATATATACATATTATATGTATATATATGTATATATGACTCACTTGGGGGGCAGCCCCCAGTCAGCACCAAGGTATGCAAAAAAAATTCACCAATGCAGCAAGGCTAGACTCTTCTATCTGAGGGGATACCCCCGTAACCCTATGTGTATATGTGTGTGTATTATAATATATACTATACATATAATACAGTATGATATAGTGCATATATAGTATCTATAGTACATATGTACAATATATAATAAGATGGTATATAATAATATAGTACATATAGCAGTAATATATGTTTCTATAACACATACACACATAGAAAAAATTCCACCTCCTGGACTACTCAAAATGCCCTTGAACACAAGTTCTATGGTCCTTCAAGGCCTGCCCAGGTATAACCATTCATGAAGACATCCCTAAAAATTATATCACTGCTACTGCAACCCATCTCTGTATCTATATGCCTCTTAAGTTTCTGACTAAGCACAGTAGTAGCTGTAGTCATGGTAATATCGTTGGTAGTACTGTATGGTGAGCTTCCGCAGGCCTCTTTGTGTTTTGAAAACACCCAATAATAATACGCATCAATAAGAGGTAGTGGATGACAAATCAATAAGTGGATGATGGCTCATTTGTCCTGGGCTTCAGCAGATCCTAGAGGGAAAGCCAGAGTATGGCATTTCTCCTTTTCTCTGCTCAGTGCTATAGCACCTCTCCACCTCTGCCAGGGTAACAAGACAGTGAGGCCAATAACACTGGGAGGTTAAAGAGAAAAAACTCCAGTAAATACATTTTTAAAAGAGTTTCTTTTTAAGGTTTATTTGTGTGTCTGTGTGCATGTGTGTATGTCCTTGTCTATATGCATGCACCTGGGAACAGGTGTCTGCCAAGCCAGAATATGTTGAATCCTCTGGATCTGCCATTTCAAGTGGCTGTGTGAGCCCCCACATGTGGGTGCTGTGAATCAAACTCTGGTCTCCTGCCAGAGCACTAGACACTGCGTTCTCAGTTGCTAAGATGTCTTTCCTGACCCTCAGATAGTTTTTTCTTTCTTAATTACAGTATTTACTTGTTTATTTGTCCCTTTTTCTTATTATGTATTTTGTTTACGTGGTCCACTGCATTTCCTTTTGGAACTGATACATTAAAGTCATAAGTCGTTTTACAAACAGGCATACACTCACACACTGGCACATGCACAAACACAGGCACACATACACACACACACACACACACACACACACACACACACACACACACCCAATGTTCCTACCCTAGGAATGTTACTTCCTTGGTTCTGGAGGAGCAGTTTTTTCTAAAGTTAAAAGAAATGAATTTGTATTGAGACCATTCTAAGGCCCGTTCCAAGTCTGGCCTTCTACAATTCAAAACTGATGGTGAAGCCATGTTTTGCTTTCAGAGGGCACTGATGCTGTCTGTGGTGCAAGCCCTATAGTGTCAAAGTTCCACAATTACTAACAATGCTTAGCGAGTTACAGCAGAGTTTAGTCTGATTCTCTGTCCATTCTCAGACCATCACTTTCCTGCCATGTTGGGTAGTCTTTTCTTTATAGAAAGACTTAAAGCCAGAGGTTTCCTCTATGAACTGCTGGCCTTCTTCAAGTGAAGACATGCCTTATGCAGACAACTAATCTCTGTCTTCATGACCAGGCATGACTCAGCAACCCCAGCTTCTGGAGCTTCTCCTTATGCTGTGGAATAATCTTTTTGTACACTGTAAAGATATGCTGCTCTGATTGGCTTAAGAAAAGGCTGAACAGCCAGTAGCTAGGCAGGATTTCTAGGCACAAAGGATGCTGGGAAGAAGAAGAGTGGAGTCACAGGGAGTTGCCAGCCACATGCAGAGGAAGCATGACATGTACCAGATGAGGTAACAAGCCGTGAGCCATGTGGCAGCACAAGAATGAATAGAAATGGGTTTGTTTAAATTATAAGAGCTAGTTAGAAGAAACCTAAGCTACCAGTCAAACTTTATAATTAATAAGAAATCTCCTTGTCTTCCATTTGGGAGCTGACTGGCAGGGCAGAGAAAGACTCGCTACAGCCATCTGTAAGAATGGCTTGCTTGAGTCACACTTCCCCCAAGAAGCAAGGGGCAGAGTGATTAAGAGCCAAAAGCCGTGGGTTAATAAACAAAATTCCCAGTGCCAGGGGTGGGCTACCTCCTAATGAGTTGTCAATCAGGGAGGTCAGAGAGGCCCTCGAAACATTGCAGGTTTTGCCATTGCTCTTGGTTCCCCACAGGAACTAAACGGTAAGACTGATGTAGGTGGGTTTTCTATCTATCTGTTGCTTTCATTGGTTGATTAATAAGGAAAACTGCTTGGCCTGATAAGTCAGAACATAGGTGGGTGGAGTAGACAGAACAGAATTCTGGGAAGAAGGGAAGTGAGGCAGATGCCATAGAGTCAGCCGCCAGGTCAGACATGCTGAATCTTTCCC
>NC_022010.1:34068390-34069338 GCF_000317375.1 Microtus ochrogaster | reverse complement strand
ACAGAAACTCAGTGGCGTACAAGGTGCCAAGGGATAGGTCAGTGAGCATTCACCCCCTCCACAAGACTTTCATTTATATCATTCTTTCTAAGGCTCAGGGATTATTGCAGAAGAGGAGGGGTGGGGGAGAAGGAATACAAGAGCTAGAAGAGAGCTCAGTGTCATACCCTGGCCGAGACCCAGCAATTGCACTCCAGGACTTAGAGCAGCTGCAGGTCCCTGTACTGAGTCTGCAAAAGAACAGGTCTACCCACAGCCAGGTCTGGGTGAGGAAGAGTAAGGGGCCCCATGATAGATTCAGGTGCAGAGAAATAACTGTCTTACATTTTAAACCTACCAATGACCCCACCAGGCTCCAGTGGACACTACTTCCTCCTCCTCCTCCTCTTCCTCTTCTACATCTTCTTTCTCCTTCTCTTCCTTTTTGGTTTTCTGAGCCAGAATTTCTCTGTGTAGCCCTGAACTCACTCTATAGACTAGGCTGACTTTGAACTCAGAAATCTGCCTGCCTTTCTTTGCCTCTCAAGTGCTGGGGTTAAAGGCATCCACCACTGCCTTATAGCCTTCCAATGGGCACTTCTAATCCAGTGGTTTCATAGATGACCATAGTTAAACTAAATGGGTCATGAAACAAAACTAAAAGTCATAAAAGAGACAGACAGGAAAAAAGGTAGGGCCGATAGGGATGGTAGGATATAAGAGAGGATGTCAAGGACAGAGGAATCAGAATACACTAATAGAGATGCATGAGATTGTCAAATAACAATATTAATTCATCAATACAAATTAATTTTGAAAAATACCCATGTGTTGTGGTATGTGCCTTTGATCCCAGCTTTCAGGAGGCAGGTATAAGTGGATCCCTATGACTCTGATGCCAGCCTAGATGCTGAACTCCAGCATTTGTTTCTTTTGGCTCCTCGGCTGCAGAGGCCCCTTTTTTTCTTT
>NC_022010.1:34064738-34066559 GCF_000317375.1 Microtus ochrogaster | reverse complement strand
TTAGCCATTCTGACAGGTGTAAGATGATTGCAGAGGCCCTGTGACTAACCACGTTACAAGCTTGCCACCATGCCGACTACACCTTCAGACTGTGAGACAACACAAATCCTTCCTCCTTTGAGTTGCTTCTGTCAGGTATTTTGTAAGAGGGGTAAGAGAAGTAATTAATCCATCAAGGCAATGTGAGTACACAGGTTAGACCTAAGCAAGCTCTCAGCAAAGGGGAGAGGAAATTTGAATTTATTTTCACATTCTTTATGACTTGCATATGTTTTGCTTCACAAACTGCTTTTTTTTTAACGTACTGTACTTTGTTGAAATATCAAGGAGTAAAAATAACAAATTTACTCTTTAAACAAAAGTTGGCATTAATTTGGGCAATCGTACATTTACATAGGTGGCAATGATAATCTTACCTTGCCATATGTACATATCTTCACAGTGTGACTTTGCTAGTTTTCTCACACAGGAGTGAAGTTTACTGATCTTATAGGATCTGGACTGGTGTTGTTTGGAGCAATAGAGGAAGATGGCAGAATTGGCTTGGTGTTCTTCTGATCTTTGGTGGTGAGGAATATTGTGGCCTCTGCTCTTACATACATAACTTACATACGTAGCCTCTCTTACATACGTAACTCAGCCATGTGGAAAAGCCTAGGCTAGCTTACTAAATGACAGAGACATAATATCTAGTAATTGGCTATAAACTGACCTACTGCTTGTAGGTAGCTGTCCGAATACATGAAGGCAAGTTCATCAGAATGGCTATGTGGCTGATTGTAGCTCAAATTATTAGTGGGGCAATAATTATGTTTGGCACTCAGCTTCACACTGGCTGGTTACACAGAAAACGCTAACTTATGTATACAATGCATACCATTGAAAGCCCTTAGTTTGGTGAAATTGTCCAGGCCATTAACAGCTTCCTAGACTTTTAAAAGAGAGTCTGGAATGAAAAGGGTCGTTATAACACTCACCATAGAAAAGAAAACAGTATAGAAGGCTGGAGTTTTCATGGGACTATTTTGGCCTTTTTTTTCCCCCAAGGATGATACTACTACATGCATTAGACTTACAAAGAACATGCTTCTCAATAATCTCTACACTTATCATTCATTTTATATTTTACCAAGTGTTTTCAAACACAAAGTCACACATGGTTTGGAATTAGGAATCATTACAGTTAGTCATTACTTCCAGAAAAGGTCCCACAGAGCTGAGTAGCCAAGATGTGTGACTTCACCGAGGACCAGACCACAGAATTCAAGGATGCCAGCCAACTGTTTGATGGAACAGGCGACGGCCTGTACCTGAACCACAGATATTAAAATGTGATGAAGGTGCTGGGCCAGAACCCTACCAACACCAAGGTGCCCAAGGTTCTGGGGAACTCCAAGAACGAAGGGATGGATGTGGAGGTGCTGGGCTTTGAGCACTCCCTGCCCGCGCTGCAGATGGTGACCAAGAACTCATGAGGACTAATCTGAAGGCCTTCATGTATTTGAGAAGGAAGAGAACAGTATTATCATGTGGATGCTGAAATCCTAGCCTTATCACATTTGGGTGAGGAGATGGCCCAGGAAGAAGTAGAGATGCTGGTGGCAGATGTGAGGACAGCAATAGTTTTATCAACTATGAAAAGCTTGTCTTCGTTGTGCTGAATGGCTGAGGACATTTCCAGTTCCTGAGCTTGTGACTTGCTCAGTGTGAAATTTCTGTTACCCCAGAGGCTTCCTAGACTCCTTGCCCATCTTTGTCTTCACCAAATACACAAATACATATGCTTTCTATGCTTTCTTTCCCGGAAGAGAGAGAGAGAGA
>NC_022010.1:34049478-34064638 GCF_000317375.1 Microtus ochrogaster | reverse complement strand
AGAGAGAGAATTGTTAGAACTCAGTTCTAAGATCTGATATTTTCCAAGTTGCCATCACAGACCTTAGGGCCATTACCCCAACTCTCTGTGTTATCTGTTTTTAAATTGAGATTTCATTTGCAGAATGTGTGAAATGGTAACCCATGCAATTCAAACTGTTCATTCACAGAAACTACAAATGCAACAATCTGCCTTCCATACACATGTAAAAGCAGGTTTTGTACCTTACTGTGAGTTCTAGAACTCCACCACAGTCTTGATTTCCTTCCAATTTGGGAACCTTGGTTTGGGATCAGTTTGCCTGCCAATGCCCTAACACTGGCCTATGAAGTCTAAGCTTGATCTTCACTTGACAATGGTGTTTGGGAGCTTATAACTCTCTTAAAACTTAAGCCACAAGTATATGTGTATATGTATGTATGTATGTATGTATGTATGTATGTATGTATGTAGATAGATAAAGAGATAGATAGATATAGATATGTATAATTGCCCACCTGTTGCCATGGTCACCATAAACAGATTTCTGGTTAATTTTAGAGAGTGAAATGGTCTATGTTTTGATATTCTTATATAAATCTTTATGCACTGGTATTAAAAAAGCATTGGCTTTCTTCCATCAGTAACCGACAGAAGAGAGACAAGTTTGTCCTTGTAACTCCAGAGGGACAGAAATAAACTCAAAAGCTAGAGGTAACTGAAGGCAGAGGTGGAACTTAAGTAAAATAATCATATCAATAGTTTAATCATGATACAACTGGTGGCTATGTTAGAGGTTGGGAGCACTTGCTGTTTCTGCAGAGGATCCAGATTTTATGCCTAACACCAATATTGGGTGGCTCACAGCTATCTATGTCTCTAACTCCTGGAGATCTGATGTCTACTTACAGCCTCTGAGAGGATACATGTGCATGCACATGTGTACAGGAGCACATCACACACACACACACACACACACACATACACATGTATGTATGCATGCACACACGCACATTATAATAAATAACCAAGATAACTCTTTTAAGAACGGTACAGACTGGCTGCCTGACTAGTTAGGACCTTAGATAATCTAACATCTATCACTTTATTGGCTCAAAGCAAAAGAAAAAAAGGAGGCCTCTCTCACCAGTAACACTCAGAAACACCTCATTCAGGGTTCAAGAGCACAAAGCAATTTGCCCCGCTAACCTGGCACCCATAACTCCTCAGTCCTTCGTCTGTGCCAACACCGGACCAGAAATAAAAGTCTGGTCTGCAAGGGTCTTGGCTGTTTTTGTGAGAATGCCCTCCATACTGAGAGAACAAACGCTAATCCAAGGAATAAACAAACCCCATTGGTTTTCCCGATTCAGTTCACACGGAAGCAGCAAGATGTCATGGGTGGAGCAGAAAACCAAGTGAGGTATGTGACATTTCACTCATCCTGGAGTTTCTGTCAGGCATGGGGCTCGGAGTTTGACCAAAATTATTTTTTTCATCCTCAGGACAATTAGGTAAACAGCGGGGTCCATTCTCCTACCTCCCACACAGGTAAAGTGAAATCTGTAGGTTACCGGGGTCCCACACCCCATTTCGAAAGGGGTGACCTGGCGTGAAGCCTGCCCTTGTTCTCTCGCACTCACGAAGGGTTTAGGCAGCAGGATGTGCTTCTCTGCTGAATTTGAAAGGAATGCTGATTTACTGTCTCCAGCTACTTAATCTGTAGCATCTGGGCAACACCATCCAGCCACCTCCTCCTCAGGGAGTCCGGGAAGAAAAGAGAGCTATTCTGATTTCCAAAGCTCGCCCCGCCTGCCTGGCCAGCTGCGCGCCTCTGCTCAGCACTGTGCTTATTCGTGCCACCGGAATTTAGGCGACTCAAGTCCTAGGCCCCATTTCTAGCTCTAAAAATGTGCATGGGCTCCGTCAAAGGAAGCACTCATTACCTGAGAGATGCGCGTGTTAAGGAATTTCTTTCGATAGCAGAGAATCCCTATTTCCTTGAGTTTTATTTTTAAGCTTTCTGTTCTGCTCACATGCGGTTTGGGTATGATTAGAAGGTGTTAGAATCGGGGGCCTTTATTTATTCCCGGGGTGTTTTTGGCATAAGCAAGAACCGCTGTGAGAGCTTCCCCCACACATGCGCGTCACAGACACCTCTCCGAGGGTGTGAGCAGAGCCCTCCGCAGGCTTTGCTGAGAAGATAGCAGCCTGCCATGTGGGGTTGGAGGTGATAGGGAAGGTGATGGGAGCCAGCTGGAAGGAGCACGGTGTTAAACATCATGAGATTCCAGTCTAGTTGGGACCCAAAGTCATGGTGTGGGGTGTGGTCCTCTTGGCCCGCTCTGAAACAGGCAGTGGGGTTGACAGCAGATGGCTAAGGACCATTTACCATCTCTCATTGGCTGGGAATCTTCAGTCCTTCGGAGCTCGATGTGAAGCAATTCCTTTTGCATTTGCTTTGTTCCTCATCCATCCGCTTGGACTATGTCTATGAACTAGCTTCCCGGTAGACTATCTGACTCAAGGTTCCAACGCTGGGACCTGATTTAATTTTTCTGTTTATATAAAAACACATTTTTAAAGAATGTGCAGGATTGCCTGGAACAAGCACTCACAATTCATACAAAATGACTGTGTGGGGAGATTATGTACTTACCGTTGAGCACAGGACCCACTGTCCCTCACAAACAAGCCAACAGCGAATCTAGACTACAGAACTTAGTCTCAAGGAGTTCAGTGCTCAGCTCAGGCTTTCCCATTGGTTCCAATGCAAGGCTTCAGCCTTGGATGACAGTGGAACCAAAAGCATAGAAAACACTGGTCTCCAGTACATGACTATTTCGTTAATACTTGATGTCTGGTTTCTTGTCCTTTCTCTTGCCAGGGATGGGAATCCCTCAGGGTAGCCCTGACAAATGGCTCTTTCCTCTTTGTCTCACCTTTCCTGACAATGGAAGTCTGTAGCATTTGGGTAGCTAATGGTTCCATTCTTGAACAGTAGTAAGTCAGATGGTTATACTCTAAAAACCAATGGTCTGTAATGCAGTAGAAAGAGCTGGGGGTTTAGCTCAGTTGGTAGAGTGCTCATCTAGCATGTATGAAGTCCTGGGCTCAATCCCCAGCACAGTCATCAATTGGGCATGACAACCCACATGTGTAATCTCAGCAATCGGGAGGCAGAGGCAGGCAGCTCTCTATGAATTCAAGGGCAACCTGGTCTAAAGAGCTAGTTCCAGACCAGCCAGCCAGCCAGCCAGCCAGCCAGCCAGCCAGCCAGCCAGCCAGGGTGGTTACAACAGAGAGACCCTGTTTCAATACAGGTATAAAGTCCATTTATCTGGAACGTTCTAACGGATAAATCATCTCCTTTTAGGATCATTGACTGTAGGGCTCTGGTTCTCTCATCCAAAAAGGGGATATTAGGGTTCATTTATAAGTCCAAGAGAATGAACTTAGACAGGAGACAGAGATCTGCACTCAAGGTCCTAGGTCAGGAGCAGTCTGGTCCATTGTAGTTGCTCTGAGTTGTCTTACTATTTGATCCCTAGTCCTTGCAAAGTTCTGCAATGCAATGGGTCAAGCTTAAGCGGTGTGGTTCAAATCTGGCTTTTTCTTCTAAAGAGATAATCATTCACTGTTGTCAGTCAACAGCTAGTACATACATGTGGCTTCCTGCTTTATACCACAGTGGTACCTTCTAACGACCCACTCCTGTCCTCTAGAGGAGAACGCAATTATCCTCCGAGAGATTCCTCTGTAAAAGTGAACACATTCTACCATCAAATCCAGTTGCAACCCCCACCAGCTGGTTAATTTTGCATACGGCTGTGCACTTCCACAATCTTCACGAAAGCCTTCCAGTATAGCTTAATGAACTTTTTTAATTGGCTCTTTAAAATAGTAGTGCAATCAGCCTCCTCATTTGATTCATGAACAGAAATCTCCAGAAAGGCAGAAAGGGAGAGTATGAATCACCGTTTGCAGAGGTGCTTTTTAACTGTGCCCTAAGACAAACAGGCACATTTGTCAGTACAGACTCCGGGGCATGCCACATACCTGTATAGTGGGAAGAGAGCTGAATCCTGTCTCAGCAGAGACAAGGGAGTTTTGAGTCTCTCATACACTATGCCATTTTGTTTAAAGGAATGACTGCTTCTGAGAACAGTGTGTCTGAGGCTTATTACAGGCCTTCAGGGACCTGAATGTGCACAAAAGTGCCCTCTGGATCTACAGAATGCATGTCACATAAAAATGAGACTGCAGTCATGGTGATACACGGAAGACAGGAGACACCTGGTTGAAGATCCTCAATCATTAATAGAGTGAAGACTTGAAAACGGTCTTTAGAAATAGCACAATTGTGCTCTTACCTGCCCAGAACTTAAGAGGAAGTAAAGTTGTGTGACAGCAGAGGGGAATATCCTGGGGTGTGCGGTAGGACGCTGAGCGCTGAGCCTTAGAGGTGGAAGACAGCAGCTCCCTCCCCGGATGAGATTTAAAGGGATCACTTGGGTACAGACAAGGACTTAAGTAGTCATGTGTTCTTTTTATTTCACTATTGTGGGAAACTAATATTGTTGTGTGAAAAATGAGCATGTTTCTTCAGAACAAAGACCATATGATGGATCATTGGACCTTTGCTATTCATCCCCACCCACTTCGGGTGGTTCTTTGCACAGGGGTATAGGTCTGATCTTACTAGGCCTCAGGCAGGAAACAAAAGATTATGGCTCTTCCTCCCCCAATAATGTTGGCCTAACACACACGGTATTCTCAGTATGTGTTTACAAAACGATTGAGTTGTGAGGCAGAACGCGGAAGGCCCAGGGGTCCTTCTGGCCCAGGAAAAATTACTCTTATTCACCTTAGCTTTGCTAGGAAATTAAGAGGTCAGATACAAGCTACATAGTGGATATAAATAGGTTTCAACTTGTATATATTATGTACTTAGTCTCCTTTGGGAGGGCTGTCTATTCAGATACTGTCTTTGGCTAGATTGTATACTACTGGTATGAGTAAGAAATATTCTGCCTCAAAGAAAAGAGATTGGACATTTTGAAATTTTTGTACATCTGATGATCTTTCTGCCCAGCTCACTTACAGGTTGCAGTATATGTGTGTGTGTGTGTGTGTGTGTGTGTGTGTGTGTGTATATACTTTTTCATGAAATGAAGAAGAAATAACTTGTGAAAGAAAACCTTAATAGGATGCAAAAGATGTGAGTCACCACCAGCCTTTCATCTAGGTAGAGTCTTGGCCACTCCCCCGCCCCAGCTATTCCCTAGAAAAATCATGTTTATTAAGTGTGCGGGTAAAATCAAGGCAAAGAGGCTGTGGTGTACTTGGAGTACCAGATGCAGACGGGAGGAGCCCACTTCTCTGACTGATAAAGAAACATTTAAGATGCTTTTTGGGATACAGGCTCTGAGTCCCACCCTAGAATAAATTACTCAAAACCTCAAGTCGGAGACTTGGAAGAAACATTTATACTAATAAAAAAAATTTCCAAGATACTTCTGACACAAAGCCAAGAACAGCAAGCACTGTTTTTAGTGGCTGAATCATAGCCCCCAAAGCACCTGAACGGGTGAAGTGAATGAAACAAATAAGATACCAGGAACAGATGTAAACACCTCAACCGAAAAACAGCAGGAACTGGAGAAACAGAGGCTGACAGCTGTGTATACTGAGGTTGCAGCGGGTAGTGGTCTCTCAGCATGAACCAGGTCTGAGATGCAAGCCCCTCCAAAACAGCTGTAGTCATGATGGGCTGAATTCACAGCAATGTGAATTTCAGAACAAGAGAGGTCTGCCTTTCCTAATCTGCCTTCTCTGGAGACAGCTAGGATATGTTCTTATTTATATACCCGTTAGGATCTGTAGTAGTAATAGCAGCGAGCCGTCAGCGGTAGTCACAATAATTTTTGTAGAGTCTATTGTTTATAAGTTTTCTCGATAGAACATCTTACTAACCCTACAGAAGACCTTTAATTGCATATGGAATGGAACTTGTTGGTGGATGCACAACCCATATGTGGCTCTTTTATCCCCCAGTCTCACAACCTGCTTGGAGAACTTAGGGTAAGATCCTTGACAACCCTGTCATTAGAAGCGCTAGCATTCTTTTTCTTGAAGCAGACCAAATGGCTACATCTATTATTGCCAAAGGCTTGGCGTTTCTTGGAGAGAAGGGCAAGCATTGTTGAGCGAGCCCTCGGAGGCCAGAACTTGCCCAGTGGTAAAGGTTACAGAGAGACAGACCTTTGGATTGCACCAACCCAAGATATTTCTTCAAAATCAACGTCCCTTAAAGACAGAGCCACCTCCGGGGAATCTGGGAACTTGTTGAGTAGAAATGCTTAGGACCATCTTGAGTGGGTGACTTCTGAGGTTCTGAAAGGAACTGGGCTGTTAGGAGGCTTGGCCTGTATAGTGAGTGTTGGGCTGAGTATGGTGACTGGGACAAGCTGGCGAAGAGGACAAAGATGGCTGTCTCAGGCTTGGGAAACTCCCTCTCTATAACCAGGGCACCAACAGCTTCACTCCTAGCCTTTGGCTTACACTGCAAAGTCTCATTCCTTACCTTGAGTTAGGCCACTGGAAGAAATATGGTGTCCTTTCTGCCTTTAAGAACCAGGCTCCCCTTTGACACTGGTTCTAGGAGCCTGGGTTCAGTCATAACTGCAGACACCCAGCGTCCACTTAGGGCGCTCAGCTGACATCTGTATAGCTAGCGAAAGAAACAATGACCTATGTGATTTTAATCATAAACATGAAACACTGGAGTTGGACATGACTCCCAGGCCATGTCCTATCTCTCGTGCTCTTTCACTTCCCTGCGGAGTGATTGCCTAAGCTCACGGCCAGCGATGCCATCAAGGAGCCCGCACTGCTCCGTGTGATGTCTCCTGGGTTAGACAGTTCACCTCCTGTTTCCCACCGAACGTCTGCTCTCTCTGTCTCTTCCTCCAGGGGAAGTATTTACGGTCTTGGGTGTCAGGGGGACCAGAGCTGAGCTCACAGAGTTGACAGTGCCAACTGCTCTGAGAGCCTGCCCTCGGGGTCGTGTACAGCACCACGGCAGCTCTGAGAAGAGGAGACTGTAAGCCCACGGGATAGCTGAGGGGCTTGACTAGCTGAGACTGGGGTGTGTAAATGGACACACTACACACTGCCCTGGGTGATTCTGCACGGTAATCCCCCTGTGTATTGCTTTCATGTGTGGATTATGGGTTCAAAACCAGAGTTAAATTCATGACTGGCAAATTTAGAGTACAATAGAATTTATGTTACCCCCACCACCTGTGTGTGTATATATGTGTGTTTGTGTGTGTGTGTGTGTGTGTGTGTGTGTGTGTGTGTGTGTGGTGTGCATGTATGAGGATTCACGCATGTGGAGAGGCCACAGGAGAACATCAGGTGTTCTGTCACTTTCTACTGTACTCCCTTAAGAAAGAGGCTGTCACTGAACCTGGGGTCAGAATGACAGCCGGCAAAACCCAGAAACCCTCCTGTATCCACCCCTCAGAGTGCCTGGGTTACAGGGCGCAGCTAGGGTTGCTGGTGATTCAAACTCAATTACTCATGTTTGTGCAGCAATTCTTCTTGTCTGCCGCGCCATCTTGCCGGCCCAAATGTGTCCTTTCAGATGACATGAAGCAATAAGCACAAATGGGTCGTTTTCTCCCCACCTCCCATCCTTTCCACCCCGCCCCCCCATTTTCCTTTCTTTTCTCCTGAGTTCCCCAACTCAGGATTGCAGGAATCTGCTAACTGAAGAGAGAAACTTTTTACTTTGCCAGTCCACCCATACCGTTCTCATTTAGGCTGCTGTAATCTGTCCTGCCTCTTGGCTTCGTTGCTGAACAAGGATCAGAACTGGGTCATCAGACTTAGGTCCTCGCGAGAGTCTCTATTCACGGCAAGCCCAGAGTCCTTGTTAAGTCTGAGGTGCACTCCAATCTCCTAGGTAGGATCACTTCTGCATTTGCAGTCACAAACACCGGAGGCTCCCCGAGGGCCTGCTTATCCTGTGTCAAAATTCCTTTTGTAATGGCTCACCACCTCAAGAAATTTTCCTTTCTTTCCTGGAATTTTCCACAGGATACTCTACCCAGAAGGTGAAATTTTTTACTGGGGAAATATAAATATCCCATTTACAGATTTAAAAAAAATGTCGTGAGTGTCACTTTTAGAAGGAAAATTTTTCCAATCAGAAGATCCAACTTCTTAACTTCTAACTGCCCCCTAAAAGGTGACTCTCTAGGCTAAGGACAGATTTCCCCAAATGCACATAAGCCAAAAAGGTTTTGCAAGCTGTGGTGGTAATGGAAGTCATTGAGAGAAAAGAGTGAGCAAGCAGATCAGGGCTGCGTCAGGCTGGAGGCCCCACACATCTGCCTATTTCTGTTTGCATTCTGTTAATTGCTGACTGGGCTCTCAGGCTATTGGCAGGCTGCGTGGCCTAGAGCAAGTGACTTGGGCCCCCTGCAGCTCACATGATGACCTATACGTTTGCTATAACAAACAAATAAGCATGGGCTGGAGAGATGGCTCAGTGGTTAAGAGCATTGCCTGCTCTTCCAAAGGTCCTGAGTTCAATTCCCGGCAACCACATGGTGGCTCACAACCACCTGTAAAGAGGTCTGGTGCCCTCTTCCAGCCTGCAGGTATACAGACAGACAGAATATTGTATACATAATAAATAAATAAATAAACAAACAAATAAGCAACTAAATCTATGACCTAATGCATGGCTTCCCTGGCAACAGAAGTACTGAAGGAAGTTGGAGTGAGCAGGTTGCTGGAACAAGAAAAGGACACACACAGCATCTATTCTGGACCCAGCTGTCCCTAAGAGCAAGGGTCAGCAGGAGACCAAGGCTGGCCTGACCTGTACGCTGATGGTCTTAGGAATGGCAGGCTAACTGAGGGCGCAACAAGAGATGCAGTTCTCAGCTGGACGGTGGTGGCGCGTGCCTTTAACCCCAGCATTTGGGAGGCAGAGGCAGACAGATCTCTGTGAGTTTGAGACCAGTTTGATCTACAGAGTGAGATCCAGGACAGGCTGCAAAGCTACCCAGAGAAACCCTGTCTCAAAAACCAAAAAACAAAAACAAAGAAAGAGAGACATAGTTCTGAGGATGTAGTGGAATTCACACTTGGAGGTGGCAGGGTGGGGTTGATGGCTGCGTTCAACCCCTAAGAGCCACATAATGGAAGGAGATAACTGCAAGTTGCCCTCTGAGCTCCACTTGCGTGACATGTACACACACGCGTGCGCGCACACACACACACACACACATACACACACACACACACACACACAGTTTTCAAGATCATAGGTGTTCATATGCATTTTGATCAGGGATCCCAATCTTATTTCCGTGTGTTAGGAACTTAAAATTTGACTGTCAGCAGGTAACTCCCTCTGAGGCCTTGCTGCCCATTTTCTTAGTACGGGAATCTTTGCTAGATCCTGCATTCCTCCTCTAGTGGGGGATACCTAGCAATTTCTGGTTTGTGCTCGCTCTCTTTAGTGCTGAACCAGGAGACCAAAGCTTACACTAAATGTACTTTTCAGGAAAACAAAGACAAGGAGTCCTGATGACCTACTAGAGCAGGGGAGCTCTGCCCCATTTCTAGTAATTCCTGGCAAGCACGTCTAACAGAAGCAGCTTGCGTCCCCTCCGCGCAGTGTTGGTGGAACCGGAGATGCAGATTGTAAGTGGAAGTCACCATCTTCCTGTCTCCCTGACAGAAATATCTTTGAATGTCTGATAAGGCGTGGGAAAAGGGGAAATGACATTTTATGTTAATTTTATTCATGTCATCAGCTCATGCCAAGTACACACGATGAGCCTTTGTGCATGGCCCGTGGAAACCTCACTTGATTTGGGTCCTGTAAAAGCTTCAGTGTGGTTGAGGAGAATGAGACACAATATAAAAATCTCTTCCATTGAAATACGCTTTGGAGAAGAGGCTGGTTCCACATCTCCTGGGCTAGTCTGGAAACTCTTCACATTGAGAGACAGGAACTTGAACGTTCAGGAAGAGACTTGGGGAACGGGAATTCCAGGCTATGAGGACGACATGAGAAGAGTGATGGGAAGAGGAAAATCTGTTGCATTTTAGGGCCATGTATCTGAAACACATAGACGTGGTGATCTTGTAGAAGGAGTTAGAAGAGGAGTATTTTCCTTAGCATTATTTTCCTTTAGTCACTTTAATTTTAATTGAATTTCCTTGTGGTTCTTACTAGAGAATTTTACCCAATATTTATTGACGGAACGAAAAACAAAAAAGAAAACGCTTAGGAAGATGCATTTAAAAACTCCATAAGGGGATGACCTGCCGATCAGGTGCCCAAAGTCATACAGAAATGATAGATATTCCTGAGAGATGGATCTTGGTTTTAGTTGTTTTACTAACAGGAAGAGATCTGTTGTGGCTGTAAGAAGATGTAGTGATGGTAGTAGGGGTCTTGGACAAGATTTGTTGTCTTCCAGGTCATATAGTAAAAGAACTAGCGTAGCTTAAAGGAGATTTTTCAAAAATAGAACACACGATACGGGCGGTGGTGGTACACGCCTTTAATCTAGCACTTGGGAGGCAGAGGCAGGCGGATCTCTGTGAGTTCGAACTCACAGAGTTGAATCTCTGAAATAGAACACACGATACGGGCGGTGGTGGTACACGCCTTTAATCCAGCACTTGGGAGGCAGAGGCAGGCGGATCTCTGTGAGTTCGAACTCACAGAGTTGAATCTCTGAAATCTAAAGATTAGAAAACATTGTGAGAATCTGCCTCCAACCCCAGAAACAGTGAGTGTCCTTGGCATGGGGTGAGGAAGTCTCCTCAGGGTGTAGTCTCCCTTGGGGCAGCTTATACCTTAGGGAAGTTTTCTTTGTTGGAGTCAGGTCTTCTCCTGTAACCTTCCTAACCTTTGGAAGTCACGTAAGGCAAGCTCAGAAAGTCTACACTCAGCACCTAGATGCACGCCACTCACTGAGTATTCTGCCACCTGCATCTCCCCACTCCAAGGGGATGTCAGGATGGGGTGAGACTAATTGTTAGGAGAGATGTATCTCTTTCTCTGGTAACCCCACCCACCCAAATAACGTTTCCTCTCTACTATTGAATCTTTCAGTGTCTGTGGGTGCCACTACTCTCTGGAATCCTAACTTCCATGACTCCTTTACTGCCCCCTTGACTACTCCTCAGGGGCGTGAGATTACATTATTGTCTTTTGTTCAGTGAATTATTCATGAAGTATTTCTGTTTAAACTTTTCCCTCGGTTTTCCTCCCCTAAGACCATACTCACAACATTTATCTCAAATAAATAGTCACAGAAACCAGGGGGACAGAGGCTTTCTCAGAGACATTTTCCAGCCCCCCCCCCCTTGAAATGCCCTATTTGTCTTCATTCAGACTCTGACAAGGGTCCCACCTTGTCCCTTTGTCATGCTCTGCCTGGTCTACAGGTCTGTGACTATGTCCTTCTTGTCCTAAATTTTAGGTAGTGTAGAAATTATCACTGACCTTCAACTCAAAGAATCTGTGGTTAAGCCTTAGCTAATGATTCTGTGGACTATTTCTGCACGGGGTCAAAGGACTGGAAAATGGGACCAGAGGCTTTTAGAAATCAGGTCTTTAGAGGAGAAGTCGAGTCAGAAGTTTTAGGATTGCGCCTTTCCACTGCCCGGCTCATTGGCTCCCCACCGTGTGCCTGTCCTGGGCTGCTCAAGCACTTCCTGTTTCTGTCCACCTTGAAGGCCTGTTTCTGTTTCCTCTCGCTTTCACTTACTGTTACAAAGCTGAATGGACAGATGGACTCGGAGCCAGCTGGGCAGGCAGGATTCTTCCTTGCGCGATGATGTCAGCAGCAGCTAAGGACAGCAAGCATGGTGGTGCAGAGTTTTGGAATGTGTCTCTTTAGCTGTCCCTTGAGATGATTTCTGTGCTGTTGACCCATTGCTAAGATGGACCAGCTGATGCCCAGAGAGATGAAGGTCGAGTCGTAACATCAAAATGCAGACGCTTCTCTCTGGTTGTTGGTCTTTAACCAGCTCTTCTAATACTGTAATGAAGGGCCTCCAAGACACCAAGTGTCCTCAGGTGGTGCACAGGAGAGACAGCAGTGAAGAGTCGGGGAGCAGGGAACAGGAGCACATGACAGAGAACTTGGCTGTGGTAGGCTAGAGCTGGGAAGAGGGTACAGACATCTAGCAGATGCCTTCCAGATCTGGATTCATTTGAATAATCGGAAAGGAGGAGAACAGGGGGCCCCTCTGTGCCGAGGCTGTGATCCACTCCCTGGGGTGGAATAACAAATGCATCCTTCTTTGAAAAGCAAAGGAGGGCTTGAGGGAGAAGGTGATGCAGGCATGGCTTCAGAGACCTTGGTTCCCGAGCGGCCAATGCCATGAACTTGCTGTGGAACTTTGGGTCCCAGCTCCTGCAGGACTCTGTTTCCTTCTTGGTGCGGAAGCAAACCTTTAGGCATTGGGGCATAGCAATTGTGGTCAGCTCACAGGACGACCTCTTTCTGGTTTACTGTGGACATGTAGACACAAGGGCAGATACTGGGCAGAAAGTGAATGTGTTCTGCCTCCAGAATCAGCAGACCACAAGCAGCGTTGCTGGGGAAGAGTTGTGGGAATTCAGTTGACATACACTGCAGTAAGGCACGAGTAACACATGCCTACAAACAATGGCTTGGGTCAAGAGAAGTTGGTTTTGCTACCAGTGTGGTCTTACAAAGATGTCCTGGCCCAAAGCCCTGTGGCCTATAAATGAGTTAGGTTATGGGCCAAACCCCAATTAAGGAAGATCAAATAAGTTTGCTAATAAACCCACTTAGAAACAGATGATTTTGCATTACCTAGGCAGGACAGATACAATCCCAAGGGAAAGAGAGGCCAGAGATATAATGGCATAAGGATTGGATTGACATGGTTTGCTTTGATAGTAGGAGACAGCCCAGATTCAAGGAATATGCACAGCAGGCTTCTAGAAGCTAAACCAAAACAAGGAAACCAGTTTTCCCCAGCAACCTCCAGAAAGGAAGGCACACAGCTAATACCTTAATCCTATCTCTTCAAGATCCCTGCCAGACTTCCACAGAACCTTAAGATTAAAACAAATTATGCCATGTTATGCCGACAGAGCAGTAATCAGAAATGAATATAAACACCTGAAAGACATCTGGGGCAAGCGGCATGGGGTAGGTGGCTCCAGTCCCCCGTATCAGCGATCCTCTTCTCACTCTGCTGTGTGATTTCTATTCACAGAACAACCTCCAGGGCAATGACGGTTGCCAGAGCTCCTGCCATCACCTCTCCAGTCCGAGAAGAGAAGCTCTTTAGAACCCCTTCCAGGGAGTTTCTGAAAGCCACACTCAAACAGTTGCTGCCTTCTGACAGCCAGGAACTGGTCCCTGGAGAACAGTGAGCCAAGGAAAGGCTAGGAATGGAGAGCGTGACTTGATGCCCTTCGTGCCCAGCCAGACCCAGGATGGTCAATGAATGGAAGAGCTTTGGGGCAGCAACTAGCACTTCCTGGGACAATGGTGACAGATTCTTTCTGTCCAATCAGAACTGCAAGGCTTGGGATTTCTGGAGTCTAGTGTGAATGTGGGTTGGCACCAAGTGGGGGTCATGTGTCTCCTGGTCCTCACGGGTGCCTTCTGCTTAGCAATGCCTCTGATTACTCTCTACCATCAGGGCTGATGTTCTGGATCAGATGGATGGAGGTCACGTGTCTCCTGGTCCTCACGGGTACCTTCTGCTTAGCAATGCCTCTGATTACTCTCTACCTTCAGGGCTGATGTTCTGGTTCAGATGGATGCTACCCATTCTGTTAAGGTGGACAGAGTTGATATCATTACCCCACTATCTCCAAATGAGGGAGATGGAGAGAAGAGTAGGGTGGACGCTCTCCACTCTTAAGGTGGACAGAGTGTATACAGTTACCCCCACTTCTCTCCTAATGAGAGAGACAGAGAGTAGGGTAGACGCTGTTTACTCTTAAGGTGGACAGAGTGTTTATAGTTATCCCTGAGAGCTGGAGAGTAGGGTAGACATCCACCAGTCTTGAAGGTAGACGGAGTGGTTATGATTACTGCCCCCTCTCCAAAGGAAGGTGATGATGGAGAGCAGGGAGGAGCTGGAGAGCAGGGAGGAGCTGGAGCTGGAGAGCAGGGAGGAGCTGGAGCTGGAGAGCAGGGAGGAGCTGGAGCTGGAGAGCAGGGAGGAGCTGGAGAGCAGGGAGGAGCTGGAGAGCAGGGAGGAGCTGGAGAGCAGGGAGGAGCTGGAGCTGGAGCTGGAGAGCAGGCTGTGGTCTTCTAGCCACAGGTGGCAGACAGCAAGTTAGTAGCAGTTGTGGCAGCCTGCTTGCCTGAGAGTTGTGCCACTGTTTTCTCACGTATCAAAGACCACCGGGGTAGTTTATAGTCTCTGGAGTGTTGACTGGGAAGCACGGAGAGGAGGGAGGATGTGAGGACACAGAGGTGGAGAAGATTAGTGACTGGGGATGCTCTCCTCATTAGAGTGAGTATACTGCTATTTACAGGGGGAAGTCTTGCAGAGCTCCAACCTCGGCCCTCCTTCCCCAAAGTCTCTGTGGGATTTCCCAGGGTAGAAAGATTGGAATCATCTTTATGGTCCCCTCCTAATAGCGTCTTTCCGGTTTTGTGTCCTGTTTTCATGGCCAGATGCTGTCTGTGATTATGCACCAGTATGACCTGTCATTCCCAGTGCAATCTGAGACTGAGTCTCTCTATCCCTGACTGTCCTTGAACTCACTTTGTGGCCCAGGCTGACCTTGAACTGCCTGCCTCTGCCTCCCAAGCGCTGATATTAAAGGCACAAGCCAGCATCTCCAGCCTCGTTTTGGACTTTAAGCTGCATAGGGGTTGCTTCTCTTCCATCTAACCTTTTGTCAGCTCACACTATCTCTTTTTCATGAGATTTCCTTCCTTTACCACATCGTTCAAGTCATGTGTGCCTTCATTCTTGAGTGCCAATGGTGCTTCATCCATTAAACATTCATCCCTTTCCCCATGAACCCAACAATCAGAAGTTCTTTTCAGGGTACTATTTTAAAATACTACTTAAGTGGGTCCCAGCAACCAATCTCATGTCTTCTAGCCTGGCCTGTGCATCTTGTGTTAAATTT
>NC_022010.1:34039081-34049378 GCF_000317375.1 Microtus ochrogaster | reverse complement strand
TGTGTGTGTGTGTGTGTGTGTGTGTGTGTGTGTGTCTGCACACATATATTGCATATATTGGGACAGAGTCACACTGTACAGCACAGTGTGATTGGAACTTGTAATCCTCCTGCTGCAGCCTCCTAAGTGCTGAGACAGACTAAATTCTTCAAGGATTAGACTATATTGAACTGCGTGTCTCTGTACCCTCTCCTTCCCCCTGTACCCTGTGTGTGTTATTCACTCAGGAAGCAAACAGTAAATAAACTAAATATTACAGAGAATTACACACGATGAATTTATCAAGCATCTTTGTCTTCCTTTGCCTAGAGCATATTTGTTTTGGAATATCAAGGTGGTGCCATGCCTTTGTTGCAGAGAACTTTCTGATAAAAGAATGCTTAGTTATTTTTTTTAAAGGGTGCGGGGCGGGGGTAGCATTTCAAATCCATGACCAACATTTCAAGCAGCAAGCAGATGGGCCCTGCAGGTAGCATTAACTGACTAAATCGGATGCTTTCAACTTCCTGAGCTAAAATAGGCACGTCTTGCTTGTCCTGTCTCCTTAGAAAGCCATCCTCTTTCTAAGATGTATTTCAGAGAAAGGCAAGAGAGAAATGAGAGGAGAAGAAAAGACAGCTGCCAGGTAACCACCGTGGGGAAACGGTCCAGAGTCGAGGCTGTAGCTGGAGAGAGACTGGCCTCCTCGCCATTCATCTCTTCATTAACAGAGCGTCAAACTTTCCGTCCGACTGGAGCTTTACAAAGGAAGGAGCGTGACCTTTCTTTTGCCTCTAGGAGACTTCCCAAGGCTCCTCTGTTCTGCTCAACTGCTAGCTAACTGAGCGGGGTGCGACCTGGCTCCCTCCTGCTGTTCAGAGGAGGAGCTGACAGGTGACCTGCTGGCTGCAGCGGTGGGGGTGCTTTGCCCAAATTAGCATCACTGGGAGAACTCAGAGGCATCCCTTCTGGCCTCAGAGTGTAGTTCTGCAGCTGAGGTTGGGCAGGGGCAGAAAGAGAGAGAGAGAGAGAGAGAGAGAGAGAGAGAGAGAGAGAGAGAGAGAGAGAGAGACGCGTAGAAGCAGTGTGGAAGTTAGACTGTCATACCTTAGATAAAGATGGAGAAAGCAAACAAGGCAGGAGACAGATGATAAGCCCAAGCCCACAGAGTGAAGCCCCTCCCAAGCCCTGGGGCAGTGCTGGTTTGGGGTCTGAAAGGCAACGTGGGACTGCGCTTTGTAGTGATATCTTGACCCACCAGTGAGAACAGAGCTTGGCTGGGATGTCACTTGAGCCTCTTGCCGCGGAAAGAACACAGTACAAGGTTGTTTGAGCATTGGACAAATCAGTTTCTTCCTTTCTGGGATGATGGCTTGTTAGAAAAGGATTCAAAGCCTGAGGGCTTATCTGCTCTGGGTACAGGCCACCTGCACCTTTCTCTTTCAAGGCGCTGACAAGCAGAAGACAAATCTAGCTTGAAACTGTGACTTAAACTCTAACCTGGGAAGAAATGAAGAACAGGGAGGGACAGACACCTGGGAACAGGAGCGTTGAGAAATGATCTTCACAGCAGATGTCTTGCCAGAGAGGGGAGTGTACACCGTGCACAGGCAAGTCAAGCAGACACCAGCAAGCCAGCAGGGGAAGTCACAAAGGAGGGTCCATCAGAGAGCCGTGGAGGAACTTTTCATCCCCTCTATAGAGAATACAAACTCTGTAGATGAGGAAAGAGAAAGGATCTTGTATGGACCCTTTAGGGATCTTATAATGTAAAATAAAGTTCACCTCCAGGCCACAGAAGATGTTCGTTTGGAGACTTGTTGATGAGTCCAGTCTGCGTCATCACAGGTGTCTAGTCATTTTGTGCCGAGATGGAATTCACAGGGCCACCTCCTTCGCAGAAGTGGCTGCATTCAGGTGGGCTGCGACCCAGGCTACTCTTCCTAGATGAGCATCTTGTTCATGCACACGCACACGTGTGTGCACACACGCTCACACAGACATACACACACGGTGCACAATACACTCACATACTCACACAATGTACACACACGCACACTACACTCACACACATATACACACTTACTGGTGAAACAAGCCCCTGGGAAAGGAGGGCTGGGCACTCACCAACCTTCTCCCTGTGACAACCTTGATTCATCTGTCTTAGCCTGTTTTTCAAGCCTGCTCTCATTAAACAACAGTTCCGAGTTTAATTTCCACTGTAGATTACTAGGAATCATCACTCCGTGGGAGCATAGGATGCCACCAAAAAAGTTCTGGGCAGCAACATCAAGCTTCCCTTAACCCAGACAGTGCACGGTAGGAGGAAATTCTCTACTCAAACAGCATCATGCATGAAAATGGAGCCTATTGTGCATTTGTTTTTTCACTGATGTCCTCAGACTGGTGCAATGGCCACTACCTAAAGGCCTGGGTACCAAACTGACTCTCTGAGTTTGAGTCAAGTCAAGGTGCCTGAGGCATGGCTCTGGTATCTACACGTTTGTAATTTGCTATAGGTATTCCTGATCATTGGTCTAATCAAGGGATTGCCAACCAGTTTCTCTCATATACCATACGACAGTGATTTAAAAGCATTTGTGAAATTATTTTGAATTGTATATGTACAGAGTTGTTTTACTTATCTTGAATGTTAATAATATATATTTACGTTGTTGTTACCAAAATATCATTCACATACAATAAGTTAGCAATTTGAAGTAAAAAAAAAAAAACAAAGAAACAAAACAACACTGTCCCACTTGTTTAAATAAAATAAAAGTAAGTACTTTAAGCACTGACTGTTCTTCCAGAGGACCAGAATGCAGTTCCCAGCACCCACATGGTGGCTCACAACAGTCTATCACTCAGACTCCATGGGTACTGCAAGCATGTGGGGCTCATACCTAAATGAAAGTAACTCCACCTCCCGAAAAGATGTGTATTTTAAACAAACACTAATGATTTTGTTTGCTTGTTTGCTTTTAGCGATGTATGACCACAGAAGACCTCGTTCTCATGGTCTGAGACAGTGACTAGTTCCAGCCAGAGCACTGGTTTTCCGGATAGGAAGGCAACAGAAGAGGCACACTCCTTGTCTTTTAAGCAAGGCCATCAGAAGCTGTGTCCCAGCACTTCTGCTTGTACACTATTGGTCGAACCTATCATAGGGTGGGGTCAGAGGCAGACAATTTCCTGGTATGTGCAAAGCCCTAGGTTTGATCCTTAACACAATCAATCAATAAATAATAAATAAATAGCTTCGCATGGTCATCCAATGTTAGAAAAATGCACATACATATAATTTTTTAAAAAAAATATCATTTTATTGTATGTGTATGATGTTTGGCCTGCGTGCATGCATGTACACCACACATGTGCAGTGCCTATGCAGGCCACAAGAGGGTTGCTGTATCCACTGGAACTTGAGCTATAGATTGTTGCGAGCCTCCATGTGGGTGCTGGGAACTGAATCCTGGTCCTCTGGAAGAGCAATCCGTACTTAAAGGACACATCTCCCTGCCACACCAGCTCCACGTAGACCCATGCGGTTGGTTAGCGCGGTGCTGCGTCTTTCCCAGGATGCTTGCACCATTGCTGAGTTGCTGTTTGTCATTTAGACCCTCTCTTCTCCGTTCTCTGCAGTGAATATCCCTGACTACCCTCCAGTGGACCTGTGACGGGGACTTTTTCTATTGTCCTTCACTTTTTTAGCACAGGTTCCCCAGAGACCAGAGCTGAGGCAGATGAAATACACCGATTAGAGAAATCTTCCGCATGAAAGAGTAAGAGGCAGGAGACTGGGGAAGAGCCCACCTAAAAATAGTGACTGAGCTTTTCCTGTTAACTGACATTAATCACCAGTTAACACATCTGGATTTCAACCTCACCAAGGGCCCTTCAGTACCCACATTCCTGCTAGCAACGCCTTGGTAGTGAGACCTGCCTGTCAGACTTAGACTGTTGCAATCAGATGGGAATTCACACACACACACACACACACACACACACACACACACACACACACACACACTGGGAATTTGTAAACAGGTACCTTGGTGCACATGATCGCCACAAAAAAGTGTTGTTCCTTTGCTTAAGCAATGATGTCTACTCCCTTCAGCCTCAACGTTAAGACCCTTGTTAAATGTGATCTGACTCCTACTGGATTCCCAGCATTCTCCCCTCCCAGAGGTTCTTCTCACCTGGTGCACTCTGATCCCAGAGGGCTCTCCTGGATGCAGGCATGACCGTTGTAGTGATGTCACACATTCCTGTCACAGGTATGCACATACTAACCTGGTTTAACTTCTGAGGTCTCCGAGGGGTGCACCCACACACTGAGACAATGGGGATGTTCTATCAGGAACTCACCAAGGCCAGCTGGCCTGGGTCTGAAAAAGCATGGAATAAAACCGGACTTGCTGAACATAGCGGACAATGAGGACTACTGAGAACTCAAGAACAATGGCAATGGGTTTCTGATCCTACTGCACGTACTGGCTTTGTTTGGATGCTCACCTTACTAGACCTGGATGGAGGTGGGTGGTCCTTGGACTTCCCACAGGTCAGGGAACCCTGATTGCTCTTAGGGCTGATGAGGGAGGGGGACTTGATCGGGGGAGGGGGAGGGAAATGGGAGGCGGTGGCGGGGAGGAGGCAGAAATCTTTAATAAATAAATAAATTATAAAAAAAATAAAATAAAACAAAAAACCAAACCAACCAACCAAACAAACAAAAAACTTCTGAGGTCTCACATGATACACAGGGTGAATTAGGAAGTGCAGGAATCCAAAAGAGAAGCCCACGGTACCCCAACATAAACAAGTCTGCTCAGAAGCCATGTTAGGACTTCATTTCCCTGTCACTGAGGACCCTACTTTCCCAACATCCAGCCCAGACAAGTCCTCTTAGTGTTGTTATTAATCCAACTCTTTGTTCTGCATTGCCGTTCTTTTTTTAGGTCAAAGGCTTTAAAGTGAGTAATAGATTTAATTCATTGAAAATTAACTTGTGATATTTTAGGCTAAACAGAATGAAAAGAATATCTCTGAATTCTTTAATTGACATTAGGGAAAACCACACCAGTATGCTGTCACTATGGTTCTAAGTTTTTAGGTAGATCAACTCAAATGGTGGATTTGGTAGACTTTTCATTTTCCTATATAATTATGTGTTTTGAGAATATATTGAGTTGATAAAACCACAGTTACTTACAAATTAACCAGTGTACTCTAGGCACTGAGCTGGGCAAAGAAGAAAATAAAGAAGGAAGCACAGGTATGACCTCTGGACTTAGCAGTAGTCAAGAAACAGGACAAGTGATCAGGTAGTCAAGAGGGGACCCATAACACAGGGCTATTTGGTTGAGTGGGGAGGGGTGAAGACCTGTGTTACTTGGAAACGGGGTTAGAAAGTAAAGACGGTTGAATCAGTGGGCAGGGTGGTCTGTCATGCATGTGTTGATCTCTTTCTTTTTCCTATTTTATTTTATTTTATTTTATTTTTTGAGACAGGGTTTGGAACCTATGCTAGAACTCACTCTATAAACCAGGCTGGCCTCAAACTCACAGAGCTCTGCCTGCTTCTGACTCCCGAGTTCTGGGATTAAAGGCATGTGCCACCACCACCTGACTGATCTGTCTCTATAAACATATTTTATCGTTGTCATTTGTTTGGGGGATGCTTGGAATTCAACCCAGAGCCTTGTGTGTGCTAGGCAAGTATCCTACCATTGAGCTCCAGTCCCAACATTCTTTAAGTAATTCTCTTTTCTTTTCTTTTCTTTTTTTTCCCCCTTCCTTCCTTCCTTTCTTCCTTCCTTCCTTCCTTCCTTCCTTCCTTCCTTCCTTCCTTCCTTCCTTCCTTGACAGGCCTCACTATGTAGCTCAGCTAGCCTGGGACCCCCTTGGATACCAAGCTGGACTCATCGGAGATTGGCCTCCCTCACAAGTGCTGGGATTAGGTTGTTAGGTCGCCACACCCAGTTTTCATTTAGTTCCTCGCACATATTTATCAGGGTTGTGACAGACACACTTTCGAACCTGACCTCCATTCCATGCCTTTTGTTCAAGTCGCTTTCCCTTCCAGGGTGGCCATTCGACCTAATTTTAGCTAAGACAGTAAAAGGGTAAAACAGATCTAGGGATTCTTAGAAATGTGACATAGATGTCACGCTTTCCTTTTATCCCACCCCCGAGACTGTGTGTGTGTGATGGTTGGTACTGGAGGCAACAGAATTCAACCACCAGTCAATCAAAGTCTAGAGAGCTTTGACTGCACACCGTTGCTGTCTACGAGCCCCTCAATATCGCAAGCAGCATTGTATGTGTCAATCTTTTTGTATGAGGTACAATAGCGACTTGCTGGAAACTTCTGACTGAAAAAGAGGATCTTACAGATTTGAGGATGCTGTTGGCCAGAACTTTGTTTCATGATCTCTTAACAAAGTTGTCTATGGGAAACAATTTAAAAAAAGAAAAAAAAGAACGTAAGAGCATAGACAAACAACTTAAAAGAAAAGAAAAATGTAGAGCAAAAAAAAAAGAAGGAAAGGCAAGCCAAGCAAAGCCACCCACAAAGGGGCTGGAGACAACATCTCTTCGGTTATTTTGTTTTCCTCCACAAATGAGGCACAGGGAAGATTTATCACTGGGAGACCGGGACAAGAGTTATAGGTGTCTGGCCTCCTGTCTTTGCACCACCGTATATTTCTTTAATGAAGTGTGAGACCAGAACTCCATAAATTCTCATAGTAGCAAAAGCAGGCAGGAGCTCGTCAGCGGAGCTATTCAGGGAGCCCAGCATCACTCTTTGCGTATTAGAGAAGTTCACAGCTGGTTAAAAATAGGCTTGGAGAGAAGTCACTTTTAGACCGCAGCTCATTTTGGATTTCTCTGGAGCCCCATTCTGGGCCACAGTGTATTTCCTTTTTCCTTTCGTTCTAGTAAAGAGCACCCAGGCGGGTCAGAGACAATGGCTGCATGGTTATCTTTAGTTCCACTGTGCGCTGAAAGCAGAACTCTGAAGAAATAACAGTAAGCCACCCCCCTCCACCCCTTCACTTCACCCCCCCCCCTCAGGCTCATGAACTGTTACAGCTTTTTAATAAGCACTAACACGAATTGATTCTTTCCAATGTCCTGGTCACTGTGCTTGCTTTAAATTCTCAAAACAACCCCAGGAAAGAGGAGAGAGAGAGAGAGAGAGAGAGAGAGAGAGAGAGAGAGAGAGTAGAAAAATGCTATGAATAGCCTCCCATCTCTGCTGAAGAACCAGATTCAGAGCAGACAAGCAACCAGTTTCCAGCCAGTCACAGATCCCCTGGGTGTGAACCGGTGCCAGATTCTCTTCAGAGCCTGGGTCCGTGGTACCACCCTGTAAGGGATACACGGGCTTTCCGCATCACTTCAGTGGGACTTCTGGTGTGGGGCTATCAAGTAAGCAGAGGGGACACCCCAGGGCCATCTCAGTGAACAGTCCACACACCTGAAACGGGGACTTGAACCGACTTCTGACTTTCAGTTTCGGAATCTCCCAAGACACAGGTGTCTCGGTCATGGGAGGAGGAGGAATCCTCTCGCGGGATGAGTTCTGGGACTCAGCAGCGGGCCGTCAGTCAAGGATCCAGTTGGCCCAGGTCAGCCCGGATTTACTTGAGGTCTGTTAAAGACCCATTTCTCCCTTACACATCTAATGAGCATTGTCTGTCTAGTACTTGCATTGAAGACCTCAAATGTAATATTGTTTTCACAGTTAATCCAGCCGTCCTTCAAACCGCAGGAGCCGAGAGTGAGCAGGAGCGGATAGATAGCCTTAGTGGGAACGCGGCCAAGTTAGCTGATAAAGCTAATACCAGATTTCTTTGAACATTTAAATTATCTAGTGACAAGAAAACTGAGACTAGCTTATAAGGGTTGAGGGCAGGTATTGTGCGTGTGAATTTTTTTTTTTTTTAAATACCTGAGTTTTGAAAAATAAAAGTGTTCTGCCCACATTTTCAAGCACAGTGGTAGTCAAAAGAAACCTCTGCGGAGGTAATAATACCTTGTATTTTAAATACCGCTTGTCTCTGCAAAGCTCAGAGTACTCTATAATCATTTCCTTATTATCATTCTCAAAACTTCCTGGGTCAAAAAGTTACAAAGTTGGAATCTTAACAAGCCAGCCTCAGTTTCCTCTTTGGGCAGAAGTGGTAGATAGTGAAGCTGCTGTCGAAGAACTGCCACTTCAAACGAATTTTCTACTACCCCCACCTCCCACCCCACCCCTGCCAGCCAGCTACCCTGCTTAACTCTATATAAACCAAACAAGGCAATCTCATGGCTTAGAACTGTGTGGGATTCCCTTCTGTACGCTGTGAATATCATTGGTTAATAAAGGAACTGCTTTGGGCCAATAGCAGAGCTGTAGGGGAACAGAGCTAGGTGAGGAAAACTAAATGGAATGCTGGGAGAAAGGAGGTGGAGTCAGAGAGAAGCCCTGTAGCCCCACCGGAGCCAGATGCAAATTTAGCTGGTAAGCCACAGCCATGTGACCATACATAGATTAATGGAAACGGGTTAAATTAATATGTAAGAGTTAGCCAATAAGAAGCTAGAGTTAATGGGACAAGCAGTGATTTAATTAATACAGTTTCTGTGTGATTACATTGTTCTTTAGCTGAAGAGGGTGAGAAGCCCAGGATGCGACTCTACTTTCATACCAGGCTGTACTCCTGGACCCCTGAACCAGAGCTCCCCACTTTTAACTTCGGTTTCCTCTAGTGATAATTGGATAGAGAAGGGTATTGATCATTTTCTTTCAATGGCTCCCTTTATTTTGGGGAGACTGAGAATCACAGGACTTGGTGTTGCATGGGGGTCACTGTTCCCATCCTCAACTCGGGGCACTCTGGTTTTTGAGAAGTATGTGGTCTTATAGATTGGTTGAACTCTGAAAAGGAATACACAGTAAGGCTGCTTTATAAGACAGAGTGAGCTGGGTCTTAGCTGTCTGTACCTGGGGCTGGGAATGAGACTAGATGGGTTTATATGGGCCTGGATGCCAAAGCACTGAGGGTGGAATGGGACATATAGTTAGTAATGGTTCTGCTCGTGTCCTTAGGGAGGTGGACTTGAAGCAAAATGAGGAAGAGACTGAGTCTATTTGGGCCCAGGAGTGACTGGGTACTTGTAACTATTTTAAGCTATCTTGGGGCTTTATTTCCCTTTTGTTTCCCCAGAATGTTAGTTATCCTATTAGTTATCCTATTAGGTTCTCCTTGATATTGCTCCAAGGCAGCACATGAAAAGCTACCCAGCGTCCTTTGTCACCAGGGAAATGCAACTGAAGCCATCACGCCACCCCACATGCCATGTCCCACTTATCTAAAGGACTATGCTTCAGACATGCACGGTGCAGGAAATTGCAAATGTTGACAAGTGTCTGGAGAGATGAGAACCTCACCCATCGCTGGTAGAAATGTGCCAAAAACAGTGTAGCAACACCTCAAAAAGTTAAAGACAAAAGCACCCTACAAAGCCAGCTATTCTAGGCCTAAGCACAAACACCAACGAGCTGAAAACAAGGCTCAGAACAGATCCCCGTATACACCAGTCTTCATCAGAGATGAGCAAGTCAGAAAAGAGGGAGTAAACTCAGTGTCTCCTGACGGATGAGTAGAGAGATGAGTTGTTTCATAGACCTAGAATGGCACATTATTCAACCACGAGACTGGAAAGACACTAAGTAGATGTGTGCATTTAGCCGATCAGACTCAGAAATAAGGGAAGGAGAAGGAACGGGGTGGGCTCTGCCTCACGCATGTGTGAAGCCTGGGACGTGAAATGAGGTCTCTTGGTCTGTTACTGATCACGACGCTGTAGGCACAAGGTGCTTATATTCTGTCAACTCAGAGCTGAAGCCTCAGAGCAATAATTAGAGACAGATTAAGGCTGAATTTTTTTTGGCTCATGTCCTCGGGCAGGAGAGGAGCCCTCACCTGAAGGACAGCTGGTCTGAGCTTCCAAGATGCAAAACCCAGTTGGAAAGACTAGAAAGAAAGACTAGAGGGAGCTGCGGGGGAATGAAGACAGTATGGCAGGCCTCTTTCTGTTTCTCACGTGAACCTCATTACAGTCCAAGAAAGTGTACTTGATCTGTGTGTACCTCACATGACACTAATGGGGTCAACCTAGGGTCCCGCAATGTGCCGTGATTCTCGGTGTGGGTTCAAAATGCAAGATAGCAGTGATGTCGCTACTATCAAAAGTCAGCAGAGTTTAAGCCGGCCAGTGGTAGTGCACACCTTTAATTTCAGCACTTGGGAGGCAGAGG
>NC_022010.1:34024733-34038981 GCF_000317375.1 Microtus ochrogaster | reverse complement strand
AATATATAATTGAGCAATGTGATCCAGCTCTTTCATTTTACTGCAGCTCTGCCCTCCTACTGGGAGTACACTACTTCCCATCTCTAGGACAGACTCACAGCAGAGGGCTCAGACCCTGAGCTCTGGAATATGTCTGACAGAGCAGTCTTCCTCTTAATGAAAGGGTGCTATTCTACTTGGGTGCCTTGACTAGAATGTGCAGCAGAGGTAGGTGTAGCTAGTTAGTCAGCACATGCTGTCTCCAACTTGTCCCCAAATGGTTCTCCACCTCAACTAGGCCATAAAGAAAAAAAAAAGCCAAGCTTACACACACACACACACACACACACACACACACACATTTATATATCTACTACCTTCCAGTGAGCTCCAAGCATATGTCCGTATACATAATCTCATTGGTTCTCCTGGTCGTGACCGCCTCATCTGTCTGAGATCATCATAGAAAACCGTAGCTGGTCTCTGCTTAAACCATCGTCCGCTGGTGACACTGGAAGTGAGGTTTTGTATTACATTGTTCTTTAGCTGAAGAGGGTGAGAAGCCCAGGATGCGACTCTACTTTCATACCAGGCTGTACTCCTGGACCCCTGAACCAGAGCTCCCCACTTTTAACTTCGGTTTCCTCTAGTGATAATTGGATAGAGAAGGGTATTGATCATTTTCTTTCAATGGCTCCCTTTATTTTGGGGAGACTGAGAATCACAGGACTTGGTGTTGCATGGGGGTCACTGTTCCCATCCTCAACTCGGGGCACTCTGGTTTTTGAGAAGTATGTGGTCTTATAGATTGGTTGAACTCTGAAAAGGAATACACAGTAAGGCTGCTTTATAAGACAGAGTGAGCTGGGTCTTAGCTGTCTGTACCTGGGGCTGGGAATGAGACTAGATGGGTTTATATGGGCCTGGATGCCAAAGCACTGAGGGTGGAATGGGACATATAGTTAGTAATGGTTCTGCTCGTGTCCTTAGGGAGGTGGACTTGAAGCAAAATGAGGAAGAGACTGAGTCTATTTGGGCCCAGGAGTGACTGGGTACTTGTAACTATTTTAAGCTATCTTGGGGCTTTATTTCCCTTTTGTTTCCCCAGAATGTTAGTTATCCTATTAGTTATCCTATTAGGTTCTCCTTGATATTGCTCCAAGGCAGCACATGAAAAGCTACCCAGCGTCCTTTGTCACCAGGGAAATGCAACTGAAGCCATCACGCCACCCCACATGCCATGTCCCACTTATCTAAAGGACTATGCTTCAGACATGCACGGTGCAGGAAATTGCAAATGTTGACAAGTGTCTGGAGAGATGAGAACCTCACCCATCGCTGGTAGAAATGTGCCAAAAACAGTGTAGCAACACCTCAAAAAGTTAAAGACAAAAGCACCCTACAAAGCCAGCTATTCTAGGCCTAAGCACAAACACCAACGAGCTGAAAACAAGGCTCAGAACAGATCCCCGTATACACCAGTCTTCATCAGAGATGAGCAAGTCAGAAAAGAGGGAGTAAACTCAGTGTCTCCTGACGGATGAGTAGAGAGATGAGTTGTTTCATAGACCTAGAATGGCACATTATTCAACCACGAGACTGGAAAGACACTAAGTAGATGTGTGCATTTAGCCGATCAGACTCAGAAATAAGGGAAGGAGAAGGAACGGGGTGGGCTCTGCCTCACGCATGTGTGAAGCCTGGGACGTGAAATGAGGTCTCTTGGTCTGTTACTGATCACGACGCTGTAGGCACAAGGTGCTTATATTCTGTCAACTCAGAGCTGAAGCCTCAGAGCAATAATTAGAGACAGATTAAGGCTGAATTTTTTTTGGCTCATGTCCTCGGGCAGGAGAGGAGCCCTCACCTGAAGGACAGCTGGTCTGAGCTTCCAAGATGCAAAACCCAGTTGGAAAGACTAGAAAGAAAGACTAGAGGGAGCTGCGGGGGAATGAAGACAGTATGGCAGGCCTCTTTCTGTTTCTCACGTGAACCTCATTACAGTCCAAGAAAGTGTACTTGATCTGTGTGTACCTCACATGACACTAATGGGGTCAACCTAGGGTCCCGCAATGTGCCGTGATTCTCGGTGTGGGTTCAAAATGCAAGATAGCAGTGATGTCGCTACTATCAAAAGTCAGCAGAGTTTAAGCCGGCCAGTGGTAGTGCACACCTTTAATTTCAGCACTTGGGAGGCAGAGGCAGGAGGATCTCTGTGAGTTCAAGGTTAGCCTGCTCGGCAGAACGAGTTCCAGGACAGGTTCCAAAGCTACACAGACAAAGCCTGTCTCAAAAAAACCAAAAAAGAAAAAAAAATCCAACAGAGTTATGCACCATGCTCAAGGGCTTCCCTTTCCGCATCTGCTCAGTAGTGCAGGAGAGCCTTTCGAAGGCTTCCTCTGCTGCTCCGCCCCCTGGCCACCCGGAGCACGTGGCTTGGGGTTTCCAGGGAGTTCGGGTTGACAGCCTTGCCAGTGTGTCACTACAAAGCCCGGGACCACACAGCCTTCTGTCTAAATACTTCCGCTCAGCACAGCTGTGAAGAAGGTACCCTTGAGTTCTCTGGTAAACAAAGCAGGGCGGTTGCCTTGGTGTCTTTCCATCCCTCTCTGTCCCTTAGGAGATGCTCGCGGTCCAGACCCGAGAAGCCTCTGCACAACAATGAGACAAACGGAGCCAGAACTGCTCTGCGCTCTTTCCTTGTTGAAATGCTTTCGTTTTTCAGCAGGGCTTGGCTGCCTTGTTTGGGAAAAGGCAGAAGGTCCACGCTTCATCTGATGAAGGATTTCACACGTGTTATTAGAGTTCTATTTTAGCTATCGATCGGGGCTGTTGGAGTTTGGAAGGGTAGAATGTGTTACCTGGGAGGTAGCGAGTTCCCCAGAACTGTGAGTTTGAAACAGATGAGTAGAGAGACTTGGTAGCACATATGGAGCTTTAAGAATAAGATGATCTCTTAAGTACATCTTAGACTTGTGACTGGGTTATAAATATTCTGCCATGGAACTCAAAAAAAATGAGCTAAAACCACAAAAAGTCACAGGTTGGGCCATTATGAAGGTATGGTAGAGCCAGACAGGAAGGCAGCATTTGAGTTTTGATTTAAACAAGGGATTTTCAGATTCTTTGCCTGTGTGTTTTTCTTTCTTTTTTTTTTTTTTTGTGTGTTTTTCTTTCTTTTTTTTTTTTTTTTAAACTAAAAGAGTTACATAATAGTCACTGAATGTGCATGCTCCCATGTGTATCTTCTGGACACTTGAGAGGACTGTAGCTCCTGGCTACCTGTGGGTGGGGTCAGTGTACCCGTGAGCAGCAGTGACACTCGCTATGTCCACCAGTGTCATCTTGTCGAGTCTGATCCCTCCGTGTTTTTCTTTTCTGCCGTCTCCAGTCCCCGCAGTGTTTGAAGCAGCAGCTGGTCTGTCAGCCTGAGTCTCAAATCCAGGGGACTAGTGATGGAGCGGTGACTCTCCGGCTGTTAAACCAAGGTGTGCAGAGGGACTGAGAAAGACCGTCTGCTGTTTGGCTAACCCAGCCCTTTCTAAGGGCTTGGGGGGGGGGGGTGGCGGCAGCAGGCTTAGCTTTCAGAAGTATTAAGCTTACCATGGTATGCAAAATAGATTTCTTTAGAAATCAGAGGAGCGGGTGAGGAAGGCTAACCAAGAGAGAGCGAGTACGTGAGGGAGGGGAGCGGAAGATCAGGAATTGTGCACATCAAGTGACTCTCAAAGTATTTTGAGAGAGGAGGCGACACATAGGACCTAGAAGACAAGGAGATGAATCTGCAGGCAGATTTTCAGTTTCACATCAAGCTTTATCTGTTGGTTTGTTTTTAAGTGTGCGTGTGAGAGAGTCTACCAGCATGCAGGTTCTCATGGAGGCTTTGTGGCCCCTAGAACTACGGTTATAAGCAGTTGTGGGCCTTCTGACGGAGGTGCGGAGGTGCGGGGGGACCGAATGTGGGTCTCCTTCAAGAACAGAAAGTGCTCTTACTTGTTGGCCGATCTTCCCATCCCCGCCAGGGAACAGTAAGTGCTCTCATTGACCTACTCTGTTGTAAGCATGCTTACCTAAAAACATTCCTGGGATGTCACTCTCGCTAGCCTCCTTGGAAAGAAATCACCATCGCCCTTCCCCAGCAGGAAGAACAACATGATTACTCAAATTCAACTTCGTTCTCACACGCCACACCAAAATCTAGCTTCGAATAGATCTGGAAGAAGGTGTCTTTTCCTGGACAGACAAGGGGGGTCTGCTCTGGAATCCAGCTTCCTAGGAGTCCCCGAGTGTTAGGTACTTGGCTTTTCCATGGAGATCTTATACACAGTCACACCCGCTAGCTCGTGAAGCCAGTTATTCCACTGTCGCTCACCTCCATAAGCTCGTGACCTTTCAAACCACATACCCTCAGCCAATCCAGAAGGATACCCTGGCCCCCCAAAGCCCTCTCCCTCCCTGGAACAGTTTCAGAGTTTTCTAGAGTGTTCTACACATCATCTACTGCTGCCTTTTAACCCTGCAAGGCTTTTTTTTTCTTTTCTTTTTTCTTTTTAACAAAACCTGAAATCCCCTAGCAACCCATGCTCTGAAAGCCACCCTGTCCCGAGCCCAGCTGCTTTTGCCTGGCAGGTGTGATAGCTAGTCACGCACGGTGAGGTGACCGTGGCCCCAGGACTTATGGTTCCGCTCTTCAGACTGCTGGGGTAGGAGGACAGACAGGCAGAGGGCTGTCTGGCGATCTGCGGACCCCAACTCAACCAAGAAGGCTGACGCATCCGGATTCTAGCCAATGCAGTGCCCGAAGTGGCACACAGCCTTCCTCCCAGGTAGGCGGGCCACCCCGAGACACCGACTGCATTCCATTGCCACCCCCCCACCTTTTCTTTCAATGGAGGATCCATATTGTTTGGAAAGGCCGATTTGCACATTTCCAGTTTTAACCTCTGACTTCCTTGAGGAATTCTCCAAGGTTTATAGGGTTTGTACATCATACCTGTGAGTTGGGTCCAGGGATGTTCCAGTTGGTTCTTTGGATGTTGGATAATGTTCCCAGTGGCCACTAAAGCCCAATCTCACCTCTCTAAAGGCTTTTGCCCTATCACTTAGCTGAAGCAATGAATGGTTGTGTTAAAAATAGTAAGACAATAGTAGTAATATAGGGTAGTACTTTTGTCTTTTTTTTTTTTTTTTTGGCAGCAGGGAGGGGGATGGAATGTTGGGACCTGAGAAACACAATAGATGAGGTTATTGATTAGAAACTTTTGCAGAATTTCTCACGGTACCTTCTGGGTGTTTTTAAGGATTGTTTGAGGCTGGTGAAGTGTTTTCTGTGTAATATCTAATTTCACTAGAAAATGAAGGCCTTCCTCCGCCTTTCGCTGGAGCTACAGCTCGCACTGCTCTTCGGGGTTGTCAGGCTGAGGGAGTGGTTAGTGACGCAACTCATGAGAAAAAGAGAGGCTAGGATCAGTGGAGAAAAGAGGACAGAAAAAAAACCAGAGCGGATGTGCTTGTCCATGGAAAAGAGATATCTCCTGAGAGGAATGACTTTTGGGAGGTGGTGAATGAAATCGGGTGGGGGCTGCTACGGCTTCAAGATCCCAGATGGGGAACAGAAAATGGACAGACAGCCCCAGAGCCAGCCGCTTTCGTCGGTGCTAGTCAACCAGAAGCCTCGCATGTGGGGACTTGAGCAAGAGGCTGTGAAGTCAGTTGTAGGTGATGAGCAAATGTGTTTCTCAGTCACCACAACAGCAACGTCGTGGGAGATGCAAGGGATTGAGGCGCTTGGTTTCTCTTTTCTGACTTTTTCTTCAATTCACTCTCTGTAATAAGTGGAGGCCGGAAGAGAGTGGTTTATACGTCTGGGGAGGCTGTCTTACCCAGGCGTGGTGTGGTGGCCACTCTCCCGCGTGAGTTCAGTGATTCTCAATGATACCTGTGACTGCTTTTTGCATGCACTCATATTTAGTTGGCGAGACTGTTGGTGGGTAAATAGAAAAGCTGCCTTTTATACACCATGTAAGTTCAACTTTATACTCAGGACCCCTAAGGACACTTTGTGGCTAAGTTTCTCTCATTTATCAAATCAAAGCTACTATTGCCTTTACTGAAAATATTGTTGCCGAGAGAGGTGGGGTAAGGAAGAAACTAGCCATGTAGAGATATTATACATTGCAGCAATCTTTTAAACGTTTAATCTTTGCGTACGTGTGTGTGTGTGTGTGTGTGTGTGTGTGTGTGTGTGTGTGTGTATGTTGTCATGGGGATGGCCTCTGTGCAGAGGCCAGAACACAACTTTGTGGAGTCTATTCTCTCTTTCCATCTGCACACAGTTCCAAGGACTCAAACTCAGGTCAGCAGGCTTTTGCAGCAAGCACCTCTACCCACTGAGAGATCTCATCAGCCCCATAGAATAACCTCTTAGTCTTTAATAGTGCCTTCTCCTCTGGTGTGTGTTGATGCTTGGTCTCGTTCCCTCTGCTGTTCGGAGGAATGTTATCCCAACAGAACTGGCAAGACAGCCACGGCCCAGAGGCGGTTTCTCTAGATGTGTCTTATGTCTGTTAGGGGTGGAAGGGTTCTTCCTTCTTCAATCTCCATTCTGACAATTCCTTCAAGATGGGGTGTTTCCAAGGTGGGGTACTCCTGACCTCTTTCTGCTCTCTGTGGGTGGAAGGAACAGTGGTGACTTCTGTTGCTGGGCCATTTGGAGGTGAGCTGACAGCCTGGGCACTTTCTAATCTCCACTTCCTTTCTCTCCTGATCAAATCTGCTTTTAAGGATGGTCCAGAGTAAACACAGCAAACACGACCGCGGCCATAGACAAGCTATGATGCTCAATGGGAGAGCACCTGCTGAGCATGCGCAATGACTCGGGTTCAATCCCAGCATCAAATAAGTGAAAACTTCTGAGGAAAGACCTTGCACATGAGAGGACCCTCTCCTGATTGATCACTACTGGCAATGAGGTATGTAAGTCACCACAATCCAGCATGGACAGTGTGGCAGAAACCAGAGGCCTTGAGCCAGACCAATGACTCTCCGCAATGGACACTGGCAAGTAGAGATAAATGGATAAAAGGGTTTACTGCGTGACTCACAGTGTCACAGCTCCCATGACAAAATCAATTTTTCCTTTTCTTCTTTGTTTTTCCTCTTAAATTTTATTTTGGGGGGGGGGTTTGCAAGGGCAGAGGGCAGATACAAAGGGACAGGAAACAAATGGGATCAAGAGCATAATGCAGAAGACACAAAGATAAACAGAAAATTTTAAAAAAGAATCACTGAACTGCAAAATATCACCGTTCAAAAGCTCCGATTTCTCCTGCGAGGTGCTTTTCATATCTTATTTTGAAAACTGTACGCAAATGAGCTGCAGCAGCCTCCACTCTCCTGTCTGTGTTCTCTGCACGGTGGTGCGACAGTGTCTGTTTACTATAGTCTACTAACAAATACATATCCCAGTTTAGACAAATCATGTTTGGGGAGCCGAAGCCTTTTTTTTTTTTTAAGGTTAAAAACAAAGTCCTCTTTAATTGTAGATCTACTGATTTTGCCTTTCTACAATTATTTTTGACTTATAGTCTATTAGAATGTTCAATGTCAGATACTCTGGATGAGAAATGGAGAGTTTGAATCATTGGGAACTCTTGCATGTGGGTGGGCAGGTCTCTGCTTCCTCTGTCCTTGGTAAAGCTGGGTAAACTTGATAAAAAAACAAACAAAGTCCTTTTCTGGGCCTGTGTCACTGAGTTGTTGCAGACCTGGAAAGAGATTAGCTGGGGTCTTCCAAACACAGATACATGGCTGCTGGGAAGAGCCCTGGAGGACAAGGGACATCTACCCTGAGTCCCAGCAGTTGCACAGACACCAGGAGCTCTTAGGGAACATCAATCCGGCTGCTGTAGTTTTTGTCACTGTCGCTGCTGGGCTTCCTGTGACTGAAGCTAACAGTTGTCCTGTCGACACTCTTCTAAGTGCCTCGTAATCATGTAAAAAGTTAATTAATTCAACAAGCACTGACTAAGCCCCCGCCTTGCATCACACACTGTTACGGGGCTACACAGCCAGGTAAGAAGCTTGACACACTTGTCAAGTTAAGGAAAGGTGGAAGCGCAGGCAGACTCATGGAGAGACCTGGGTCTTTGTTGACGAGCTTGATTCCCAGCGACGGTTTGGCAGGGTGCTCTAGACAAGGTGGAGGTGGAGCAGATTCCTGGGAGCCTGACCCTACAGTCTGCTCTCTAGTGCCTGCGGTGTGCCTGAGCATCTGGCTTTAGCGGAGAACCAGCATGTGGTGGGGACCCATTAAATATTCTGGAATTAAAGGCAGGTCGTATTTTGTCTCAGAGTATGCAGAGGTGGTTCAGTCTCTGAGCTTATAGACTTCATCCCAGACCCCAGTGGGTCACTGGCTGCTTTCCTCCTCGCCCACACTGGTTGTGCTTATCAGTCGCTTGCCACTTAGTAGGTCTCTGGGATAGAGTGCCACGCTGAAAGAATAAAGCAGTTCTCCGAAAGCGTGTGGGGCTGCCAGCGATGATCATGTGAGACTTGAGGCAGGGGAGGTTGACCATGGAAACAGCCATTACTGCCTTTCCTGCATAGAGCTAAACTGAGCCCGTGGAATAATGAAAGCAGTGACTAAACAAAGGTAAGCCTGTTATGTCAAGGACTGCTTCCTAGGGCGCTTTCAAAAAGAGGTTAATTATCATTGTAGATAGCTAGAATCCTAGGGTTATCCAGGGCTAATAATGCAATTATGATGGCCTGCTAAGGAACGGAGAATTATATAGCTGATTGGTCCAAAGGTTTAGTATGGAGAGCTCAAGGTAGGATGTCACAGCGGGCTGGCTAGCCCTAGGGTGGTGTCCACATGAGAAGTCTTTGTTTTCTGTGTAGCAGAAGTAAAGCCTGGGGGTCAGGCGGATGCTCAGGGGGCTGTGTCTTTGCAGAAGTCTTTGCCAGGCGTCTCCATTTCTGATTTAGTCCTATCAGTTACTAATTGTGAGACTCAGGGAGGGTCACAAATCTTGAAGAAACTCATTAATACAATAAGATGATGTCATCTCATTTGCCTGCTCCACGCTGTCTTGATAGGCTCAAGTTTGTAAGTACTTATAAAACGCTCTATAGGGCACCAGCTCTCTATTTGCCGGCTAGAGATGCAATGTGACTTCTTGCCTTATGATCCCTCTGCCACAGCTCACGCCTCTAGCATCACTTTGTTTTTCCCACCATGATGAGGTGTGCTTCCAAACTCTGAGACAAAACAAGCCCTCCCTTCCTTCCATTGCTTTGTCAGGTATTTTATTGCAGAAATGGAGTTAGGTTGTTGCTACGGCACTGGCGGTATGGTTTTTAAGTCTTTGCCGAGAAATGTGGAAAACCTTGAAAAGGCGGGCTAGAGGAGCCCTAGAATTCTGTAAACACACTTCCTAAGTCATTGTGTGTGTGTGTGTGTGTGTGTGTGTGTGTGTGTGTGTGTGTGTGTGAATTTGGAGACCAGAATGTGGAGAGATATGCATGCAGCAGAGCCCTGACGTGTGAGGCTCCGGAGTGAACAAACACTAAATTGGACTTGAGGGTTTTGACTCCTATTAGAAGTGTTAGGGTTTAGGGGACTCTCACAAATGAACTAAATGCATATTGTATTTGGCGATGTCTGTGAGCCTTTGGGGATGTGAGGTGGGTTGTTATGATGAACAGTTGTAAGAAGTGAGTTTTTCTGATGGGTTAGTCTTTGTTGCCAACTAAATGGGATTTAGATTAACCCAGAAGATACGTGTCTGCATGTGTCTGTGGGGAAATTTCCAGAGAAGATTAACGGAGGAGGGGGTGTGGGTGGTACCATCCCATGGACTTGGGTCCTCGAATGAATAAAAAGGAGAAGAGTGGGAAGGATGCTTTGTAGAGCTGTAAGATGTGATATTCGTGCCAAGACCTGTGTGTGCATCACATACTTGGCTTCCCACGTAACTCTCTCATGCAAGTTTGGATAATCTCGAGCATCCCTATAGAGTACTGGTATGAGGACTGGAAATATTTGGTAGTTATAAAAACCCAGTAAGGCCTTTATTGACCTGAAAATCTGAGTTGTAGGCAGGCCTGATTTTTGTTCTCGTAGAGGGAAGAATTGTTGACCTTGGTTTTTACAGGGTTTATAAGTTGTCTACTGTTCCGTATTTTCCTTTCTAATTCCTCTCTAAGTGAAAATCACATTCACTCCTGATTTCATACTCCAATCCAGGCATGAAGGAGAGTGAAGTGTCCAAAGTCTTGTGAGCAAAACCAGGTGCCACATAAATAATTATACTCCAGGTAAACCATAGAGAAGTGAAAACATTAGCTTTTGACTGTGTGAAAGGTAAGAAATAGCATCTACCTAGGAGGCCAAGGAATGACTCAGGAGTGCCTTTCTCTCTCTCTCTCTCTCTCTCTCTCTCTCTCTCTCTCTCTCTCTCTCTCCCTCCCTCCCTCCTTCCCTCTCTCTCTCTCTCCTGAATTTTGGACTTAGTCTCCTTGATAAGGGAACCTTCCAGATCTTAAGGACCAGAGTAGACTGTTTCCTTGACAACCTTTCTTTGTGGGGGCCAGATAGCAGCACTGCTGAGTGGTCTCACTGCCTCCCTGTGAGGCCGAAGCTTATGTGGCTAGGTTGGAGATTCTCCACCTCCTAACCTCCCAAAGGGTAGCCCTTAGGCAAACCCCTTAGACTCTCTGTTTTCTCATCTGGAAAATAGGTGTCATAATAATTACTTCAAGGGAATTTTGCAATATTTAATTGATGTTTGCAAAACCTTCTGAGATCTACAGATGAAAGGTCTCAGAGAAACACAACACAGTTATTAAAGAGAAGTTAATGCCTTTGTCAGCTCTTGGGAGTGATGTGCTTTTTCAACGTGTGCCCTCTTTGGAGAGCACTGGGCTGTACTGTTAGATGCAAAGCATGCTCGCAGGAAGAACCACGTTTGCTTGGTTCCCTGATTGACCTCCTGGACTTCTTCAACTCAGTGTCATCCTAGACAGTCCTATCTTTCTGTCTTTTCCAACTCTTGAGGCAACAGCCTTGCTGTCTCCCTTCTGGTCAGAAGTCTTCCTGAGTGTTCCCTGGAGTGTGTTGTGAGGAGACACCCGCTGGGTGTGAGCTTCTTGATTTCAGACACTGCTTCCTGCATTTCGAACTATGGTACACACTACCACGCTCTGGTACATACCACCACGCTCATCTCGGATATCAGTGATATCTTCATTGCTTTCAAAACACAGGTCTGTTGTCTGGAGTTTGATAATCTTAGTGTCTCTGTTCTGAAAATTTGGTGAATTCTCACTGAAAAGTCTCTGATTGTTTAGTGGAGGGCGGGGGAATGGGACTTCATCCTGTTCTGATTATTCCCTTCTGTTTTGTCATTGGCAACATCACTTGGGTTTTGCTTGTTTTCCCCCAATGATTTAAGAATAAAATGTTGATCATTTATATGTGCGTTAGTTTTCTCAAACAGTTACCTTGAGAAGAGTGGGGTCGTATGTAGGAGACTGCTCTGCAAACTGTGAAGAGCATAGCCACAGTCGGGAGGCAGAAGACTACCTGACGCACAATCCAAGAACGATTAGCGCAGTCAATGCTGTACTGTATAGCTTTCTATAGATGGGTCTGGAGAGAAAGTTAATGCTGTAGCGTTAGTACTCCTCCCCCATCTCCAAATGACTGCAGAAGTCTCATTTGCAAGCTCTTGTCTGCTGATCGTCTGGCCTGTGAACACCTGCAGCAGAGGGGAATTCACTACCCAGCCATGCAGTCTCTGTCAGTGTTCTCACTGATTCAAAAAATCTTTTGTCAAAGTGGATCAGCTCCCAGGACTGGCTTCTGGTTCCCGCTCCTGTCTTCCCTGTACGGGGCTTTGCGGTTTGTCTCTTGTGCATTCTCACTTGAATCTGCCTGTAGGTTGCGCAGGATTCCAGAGGTCTTATCAGGGTTCTGTCCAACAACGGGGTTAAGCAGCGTGATTGGCAGCAGAGTGGGTGGGAAATGATGGGTCCCGGTGTTCTCAAGGCTACAGGGAACAGCACGTCTAGGACACATTTTATCATTTAGATGAGAGGCAGCTATCCAGGCACCCAGTGCTGCTACTGCCTCAGACACAGTTGGAGCACATACTGTGACTGGATAAGTGCAGTGAAAGCTTCGCTGTGTGTAGGAGATGTGTTTTTATTCCTCCACAACACTGGAGTTTTGAGATGTATGCACTAACAGTTTTGCACATAAAATATCATCATGGAAAACCACATGACTTTCTGTTGCTTCTGCCCTGAGAAGTAGGGGATCCCACTGAAGTTTGCTTGTGAGCCTCAGACTCTAGGAGCCTGTAACACTAATTGGAATTTGGTTATAAGAAGGTGCCACCATCCCACTTTTTTCTGCAGCTCATCCCCTCCCCAGTCCCCTGATTACAAAACATTTAGGCATTTAAATGTGGTTGTAGGGGGTGGAGAGATGGCTCAGTAGTTAAGAGCATTTAGTGTTTTGCACAGGACCCAAATTTGGTTCCCAGGACCCACATGGTTGCTCACAACCATCCCTAACTCCAGTTCCAGGGAATCCAATGGCCTCTTCTGACCTCAGTGGGTACCAGGCACCTAAGTGGTGCACATGCATACATTCAATCAAGATACTCATGAACATAAAATAAATAAATATAAATAGAATATGTATTCGTATCTGAGTCACAGGTCCAAATGGGAGAGACACTGGGTATCTGTCAGTCCAGTGCAAACCTGATATGCTCTCCTTGACAGCAACACAGCCTGGCTTGGGTGATATTTGTCAAGAAGCTATATTATAACAATCACTTGGCTGCACGTTAGTACAGAAAATCACGCACTCACTTCTCTCCTCTCTGCAGTGAGGCAGATATTACAGGAGCCCTTCCCAATCAAGGAATGGAGACCAACATCAATACTGTGCATCTATCACTATCTCCTACCATTTCCAAGGTGATGTGGTTAGTTAAATCAACAGGTCCGTGAATCTCTCAGCAGTGAATCCCCAATTTCTTCTTTCAAGCCTGGGGAATCATTACAAGGGATCTCTGCATCAAGATATAGTCTTGGGATTGCCTAGAACTGCAAATAGGCCTATTTTACTCACTCCATTTTCTCAAGTATACATAGATGCAATTATGATGAAATGCAATACAGAAATTCTGCTAAAACACAGTGGGTTTTCTCACTATGCATTTTATTAATTATTAGACTTTTCATAACTATATCATAATTATGAAGGAGTTTTAGATGTATAGACATAATGATTAGACAGTCTACAGAGTTCCTTATACATCCTGTCTTTCCTTCCCATTTCTCTTCTTGCATTGTGTTGGTACATTATGACCAACAAAAGTCTGTAGTATTCATTGTGCCTTAGGCCTTAATTTTTGAGTTCAATGAGTTTTGACAAATACATGATGACAAAACACACAGCGTAGGGACTGGCGAGATGGCTCGACTAAAGGAACCTGATGCTAGTCATGATGATCTGAGTCCAATCTCAGGACCCACATGATGGACGGAGAGGACTAACTCCTGCAGTCCATTTCACTACTGTCCATCAGTGTATCCTTCGCTTTCTCTCCCTAGTCAGGTACCTTGGGACTCTTGGTTGTTTCTCTAATGTTATGGATTAGATTTGTGCAGAGAGCAGCATTTTTCAATTGGCTCCTTTTTCCCCATACTTATTGGCGATTTGTGTTTTTTCATGGACCAGTGGCTGATTTCTTTTTATTGTTAAATAGCATCCCATTGTATTGATGTACCACAGTATTCAAAGAAAATCCATTCTCCTCTTAAAAGGGCATCTCAGCTGTTTCCAAGGTTTAGTAATTATGCGTGAGGCTGCTATGAGCATCCACATGCAAGGTTTCCATTCCCTTGGGTGAGTACCGAGGGATGCTTTTGCTAGATAGATATCATGAGTCTGCATTTAATTTTGTAAGAAATTTCTGAATTGTCTTCCAGGCTTTGTTCCATTTTGCAGTCCCACCAACTGACTAAAGTCTTGCCATCCCACATCTTCAACAACATTTGCTGTTGTCAGTATTTTGAGTTTGCCTATCCTAATAGGTTTGATGTCTCACTGTTGCTTGAACTTGAAGTCTCTAATGGCACACGACATCTAGGATTGGTCTTTCTTTCTTTCTTTCTTTCTTTCTTTCTTTCTTTCTTTCTTTCTTTCTTTCTTTCTTTCTTCAAGACAGGGTTTCTCTGTAGCTTT
>NC_022010.1:34010705-34024633 GCF_000317375.1 Microtus ochrogaster | reverse complement strand
CTTCAAGACAGGGTTTCTCTGTAGCTTTGGAGCCTGTCCTGGAACTAGCTCTTGTAGACCAGGTTGATCTCAAACTCACAGAGATCCACCTGCCTCTGCCTCCTGAGTGCTGGGATTAAAGGCGTGTGCCACCACTGCTCTGCTTGGGGTCCTTTTTTATGCTTATTTATATCATCTGGTTATCTTCTCTGAGGCATCCACTCAGATCTTTTGCTTATATGTTTTTTTAATATTTATTTATTTATTATGTATACAATATTTTGTCTGTGAGTATGTCTGCTTATATGTTAATTGGGCTGTTTGTTTCTATACTGTTGAGTGTTTCTTTGTTTTGAGACTGGGTCCCACCCCGCCTCTCTGCCGATTAGTACCCCTCGCCAAGACCAGGGTGATCTTGATACTCACAGAGGTCCACCAGCCTCCTCTGCTTCCTGACTACTAGAATTAAAGGTGTACTCTACCACTCCCAGGCTTATTGCTGAGTTTTAAAAGTTCTTTACTTGCTATATCATGGTTGTTAGCTTGGTGTTCTTTGTGGACTCCTGACAGTGAGAGGAGGGGTGCCTGCCCTTGGGACCCTTTTCCTCCTACTGGGTTGCCCTATCCAGCCTTGATATGAAGGTCTGAGCTTAGTCTAATGGCGTCTTGTTATGTTATGTTTGGTGGACATTCTTTTCTGACACAAAGTGGAGGAGTGGGTCTGGGGGAGTGGGGAAGCAGCAGTGGGGGGATAGTAGGAGGAGGTGAGGGAGAGAAACTTGAGACTGAGTGTATTGAAACAGAACAAAACAGAGTTCTTTATATGTTTTGGATGCCAGGCTTTATCAAATGTCATTCAAATATTCTCTTCCTAGTCAGTGGCCTGTGCTCTCACCCTTTCAGCAATGTCTAGAGAGCTCCTTATACATCCTCTCCTTCCTCCCCCATTTCTCTTCTTGTATTGTGTTGATACATTGCTACCAACAAAAGTCTGTAGTAGACCTTTTGAATTTTAAGGATGTTCAGGTCGTCATTTCTTTGATGACTTGTATTTTTGTCAAAAATCTTGTGGTCATCAGGAGCCTTGACGCTGCCTCTAGGGAACCTTAGTTTTCTGTTTTAAACTGAGCTTGTTTTTGTGGTAGGTGCTCATATCCACAAAATAATTTGCTGAGATGTTTCTTCTTTTCTTTCAAAACAAAGTCTTACTATGTCAGCAAAGCTGGCCTCCCATTTGTGCCTCTCTTATCTTAGACTCCCAGGTGCTGGTGCTGCAGGCTCTCAGCATGACCTCCTGTTCCTGGGGACTGGGTTGCTGTTACAGTGAATCTTTAGATCAAGGTGGGGGAACAGGGACATCTAGATAGTCCTGAAATAAATATCTTCCCATCTATTTAGAATATCATTTTGTCTGTGTACACATGTTCATGTGCGCATGCAGATGTGTGTGTGTGTGTGTGTGTGTGTGTGTGTGTGTGAGAGAGAGAGAGAGAGAGAGAGAGAGAGAGAGAGAGAGAGAGAGAGAGCACACACTGCAGACTGAGCACTTTAGTGAATGAACTCTCTCTCCAGAATCTGGATCATTTGTTATTTTTTTTTAAAATCATTTTCCTCATAGAGGTCATGTGCACACCATGTTCACATTTTATTAGATTTATGTCTACATATTTTTGGTGCTAATATTAAAAACACTTAAAAATGACATTTAATGGGAGGTCCGGGCAGGTCAAAATGTAGTTCATTCATGTAAGGAGATAAAATATCTGGTCACATAACACTGTATAGAAAGTAACTAATGGCAGGTCTCTAACACTTAATGCCAGTGGGTGTCTATTGATGCTATCATGGTAATGCCACTTGCAGACCTAAGAAGGAAAAAAACTTTTCCCAAACCAAAGAGCTTTAAAGTCTTTTCCCTGGCTGGCACACACTCCCATTGTCAAAAGATGCCTGATGAAGTCACAGCCTCTGCAGAGAGCACTCTATCTAGCCAAGGCAGTGACTTACTCTATTGCCCTTAAGACACAGCAAGGATTCTTAACCCACAGGCCTGTGATGTTGTGACCTCTATCAGTCTCTTAAACTGCACCCTGTCTTTCTCCTCTGTGTGCTCACAGTGGCCATGCATCTTACATTAGCTTCTTCCACGGGGCCTTTCCATGTGTGGTTTGTTTCCCTAATTCCTCAAGGCTAATGGATATACCACAGATGCGATCCTCTCAGGCAGCAGCTGTCTTGAGCATTTACAGTTTTATGCCAGTGTGCTCAACTGATGATGTGACCGTAAGTTTCAGGAGGGCAGACACTGTGTCTGGATTGCCCACTGCTGTGGTCCTAGCGACATAATTGCTGAAGGCAACAATGACTGACTGGCTACCCGATAGATGGATCCACCTGTAGCTCTCTCATTTAAGAGTAAGGGGTTCACCAACTACTTTGTTGTCCTAAAGACTCTTTGAGCTATAAGCTGAACCATGAAGACTACAGTGTGCCAAAGGTTTGAGTGCAAGGAAAATGTAACAAGTGGAAAATTCCATACACGGCTTCATGTACAGTCACAATCAAGACACAAGTAGGGTGGAAATATTGTATAAAATTACCTTCTAGATGTATATGAAGTGACAGTGAAATGTATAAAAATCTGTGTTTAGTTTTGGGTTCCTATCTCCGGGACATCTCATGACGTCCATTCAAATATACCAAAATCCAAAAAGAAGTAAAACATTCAAAAATATTTCTAGACTGATGCATTTTGGATAAAGAATATTTACCCCATATAATGCTATCAATAGCTAGTCAACATAGGTTGACTTTCACTCTGAGAATATGATCAATATTTTATTTGCCAGAACAGTGGATATTGAGCTCTAGATTCCTTTATAGACGCTCAAAGCATTTTAAGAAAAGCACTAGCTTAATTTTAAAAGCTTATTTATGTTTATAATTTCAGAATTTAGGTTAAAGGCAGGAGGGTTGCCAGGAGTTAGAGGCAAGCATAGCTTTTAAACTAACAGCTTGCCTAAGATGCTATGAGGTTTTGTGAGAGACTGCTTGCTTATGTGTTAAAGGCCTGGGTTTGGTCACTTGCACTACAAAATAAACAAACAAAAGAAAGGAACACTTCCTCCAAACAACAGACAAGGACAACTAGAGCATGGAGAGCCTTAGTCATGGACTGTAGACTGGTGTGATGTTGGTTCCTTCCACGCAGAGTGCAGTGCTCAGGAGTCGAGCCTCAGGAGGGCCTGTAAGCGTGTCCGAGGGCCAAACGGATTCAACCCAGTGCCTGTTTTAGTCCATCTTATGTATTGGCTGAACCGCCATTTAGGAACTTTTTTGACCCGAGTGGCGCTGGCAGTTCCTGCACATTCTGTTTTGTTTCCTGCCCCTCCCAACTGTCTCATGCCTGGTTTGGAATTTCTCCTGACTCCACTGCCTGCCGGTCCTCCAGATGCAACCCTGGTCCAACCCTGGTCCAGTCTTGCTTTGAGTCAGTGAGGGGGACTGTTTTCTACATTACTGTTTTGTGTGAACTATGCTGAGATACACCATTAGCATTTGAATCATGCCTTAACATCCAAGAACTCAAAGTCCACTCGATGTTAGGTATTTCTTAAGATGAGCCTCTCCACCAACGCAAATTATTCCAATTGGACCAAATTAAACCCAATTAAAAGACGCCCATGTTTAATGCAGCGTTCCTGGGTGGTACCGGGAAAGCATGGAGAGGGGAAGAGAGAGAAGGGGAGACCACGTGCTCATTCTCTGGGGGGCAGTTTAAGTAGCCTGTGGGAGTGTCTTGACCTTCCCTGGGGAAGGGTCACTTTTTGGTGGGTTTTCTCAGAGGTGGAGTTTGGACTAGGGCAACTCCCAGGAGAGGGGGCTTAAAATGGAGTTGGGGTAAAGCCCCCAGGCAAACAATCCAGACTTTTTGTATAAAGGGGTTAGGGAGCTGGGGTGATGCTTCCAACCAGACATCAAGAGTGTGATACACAGGTGGATCTATGTGACTTCGAGGCCGACCTGGTCTACAAGAGCTAGTTCTAGAACAGGTTCCAAAAAACAAAAAAAACAAAAAAAAGAGTGTGACATACACACAAAGGGGACAGACCATTCTGTGCCTGGGTCATTGCAAAACAACTGTGTAGAGGGACTGGAGCACAAACTTCTGATCCTTGTGTCTGGTGGCTCCTGTCCCTGGACCAGTGGAGGAGCAGGAGAAAACGAGGCAAACTAGCCATGCAGGTCATTAACTTGTCCTTAATGGCGACATTAACGGTGACACCGTTGCTGGGTGACACTCAGCAAGTTGCCACAACTTTACCTCTTGGAATCTCACTTTCTACCACATAAACTGTAAACACTATAAGGTGGTAATTGACCTATTTACAGTGTTTGAAAAAGAATGCATAAGAGGATACTTTGCATGTCTCTTCATTTAGAAGAGACAACTAACTCATGTCAACCCCAATCTGGCTTTGCAGAAGCATCTATAGATTCAAATGCAGAATGTGTTGGCCTACCTTTCTTAGAAAACCTCAATAGGGCTTGGAACAGCCAGCATCCTATCCCTATCCAGCCATCAGCTGCGCAGAACGTTTTGTGCCGGGGGCCGGCCTGGCCATGTGTCCTCTTGTCTTTCTTGGCTGTTCCCCCTGGCAAGCCCTGAATAACCCGAGGCACCCTCCACAATACTGAGGCCTTTTCCCAAAGAGCCCAATGGGGAGACTGTTCTGTGTGCAAAGCCGGTTAGTCTTCTGGAGCCAGTTCTACTGAAGATACAGGGTACAAAACTGTTTTGTGTTCTTCAGGTCTCCTTCCACTCCGTTGGTGGTCACTGAAGCCACGCTTTCCCATAATAAATGAAATGCTTACCAGAGTCAGTACTTGACAATCTCCGTGGTCACAGGAGCACAGTCTCGGAAAGTAAGGAGGAAGGCATCCTGAGCCTTATTATTTGTCCCATTTCAGGAGCTTAAGGTGACAGAACCCAAGATTCAAAGAGACAAAGCTGAGAGCCCCTGCCTTCCAGGCCTGGCTTCTGCTTCGATGTGACGCTGCCCTCTGTGTGAGCGGAGGAACACTGAGCGTGTTCACGTGCAGACTCCTCACTACATCCCTGAAGAAGCTTTTCTGGAAGCATGTGTTGTAGGGAGATGAGATCTGTGCCTGTGTAACAAAACGTCAGGTTTCGTGGGCTGTGGCAGGTCCTGGAATTTGTTCTCTCCTCTCTCATCTCTCAGCTCCTCTTTTTATGTTGGCTCAATTCTAAGACCCTCCTTTCCCCAGGAAGGATTTCAGAAGTTTCTGGAGCAAAGTCCCCTCCGGATCACGTGCTGTAGGAAACCAGGAAAGTTCTCCAGCCCAACCTTCTTTGTAAAAACTGAACATTTCATTCTGATTGGCCTCCTTGTGTCATGTGTCCTCCTGTGGGCCAATCACAAGCTGGACAGTACACAGAGCTAATTACATAAGCCTGGGTTTTTTGCTCCACCTGGGAGGAAGGGGAGGAGCCCATTTAGATCCCGTGGACTCTTTATGGATTAGGATTAGGATAAGGAAACAGGACTCTGTGGAAAAAAATTAAATATTTTCTGTTGCTTCTTTAGTATTTCTAGGTATAATATACTCATTGTGTAAGGGTTTATCAAATTTTTTGTGTCCTCAGTTTTGAGTGTGCTTCACTTTCTAACAAAAATTATGACAACAGAAATATAATAAGAAAAACATTCCCATGGGTGAACTGTGTTGAGATCCCACAGCTGTTGATTGCCGCACACAGCTGTTGCTGTTGAATTACATTTTAAAAGCATACACCTATAATCCAAACACTAAGGAGACTGAAACAGGGGGATTGCTGCAAGTTCAGGGCTGGCCTGAGCAGAATAGTATTAGGATAAATAGAGCTACATAACAAGACTACCTCAACAAACAACAATAACAATACACACACACACACACATGCATGCACACACGAACGCACGCATGCACTCATACAACGCATGCACATGCACACACATGCACAGCAGGCAACCACAATGAAAAACTCAAAGCTGAATCTCTTGGATCGCTAAGAAAATTTGTCTGACTATATTGTTATTGAGGATAGGAGCTCGTGCCGTTGTGAGGAGGATGCACCCTCCTGGCTGAACTTCGTTCGATCAACTTCAGAAGCTGGGTGCCAACCACTTAGGAAGCAAGTCCACGCACGAGGCACTGCAAGAGGTGAGACCCCTGAGCAGTTTGCCAGGAGTCAGTCCCTCGACTTGTCAGTGGCACGACTCAGAAGCCACCTAGTCCCTTCACTCCCAGCCCCCGCGTTCTTTTACTAGAGGCAGTTTCCACTTTATTTTCCCACATTAAAGGGAAATGTCAAATGAAGATGCAAATAAACACAAGCACTACATGTTCTTCTTATTATCAAGTTGAAAAATGTCTAGAACATTGAGAATATCGCATTTTATCAAGAAGATGAGAATACAGCTTTTCTCTTATATCTGGTAGATTTGTAAAAACTGAAAACATCTTCCCATTCAAATTCTTTTCAGAAAGTTCTTTTAGCTTTTGAGATTATAATTACATCACTTCCCCCTTTCTTCTTCTCCCTCCGAATCCTCCCATGTACCTCTCCTTGCCAGCAGTCATTTTAAGAGTTAATTGTCTGTTTCTAAAGAGAAAAAGCAAAACTATTCATCATAACAGTGATTAGAGTAAATTAAAGAAAACTAGGCACTGCCTACCGGTCCACACAGGGGCTGGCTTATAGGAACCAGGATGGCGACACTGCAGAGATCCAACCCCACTTCAGGGTCATTGTACAACTATAGTAGCTGGTGTAGTTACCACAAGTCCTACCTAAGATCAAGTCAGAAGCAAGTTCTAGCATGGGGCCCCACTCCTAGCAGAGGAGTTGCTGGCAGTTACTGGTGGCTGGGGAGGGAAAGTCACTTTCTGTGAGAGTGTGACCACTGGTCAGTTCCTCATGTCCCAGTGGATGACCCATGTTCAGGCGCATATGAGCAGCCTCGGTGGGACTGGATTTAAAAGGTTTTATATTTTAAAAAAAAAGAGGATATCAAGTTGGGAAGGAGGTAGGGTAGGATGGGAGCTTCTTGGGAGGGCTTGGAAGGGTGAAGGTGGATATCAAGACACGTTATATACATGTATGAAATTGCCAAGAATAAAGGACAGTTCTTCAATCTGTAGGACCATCATTGAATCTGGAGATCATGAAATCGTTGGCAATAGTAAAACGTTTCTGAATACACTAGGACCAAAAATTAATTTAAAATCAATGTATAATGATTTCAGGGTGTTTCTGGCTGTGTTGGCCCACGTTGCTGTGGGGACTTCACTACAAACTTTGTTCTGAATGCACGACTTTTGCCGTTTGAGCTGCTCGTGAAAAACGACACACCGTCAATGAACACTGCCCAGACATCCCTTTGAGACCCAAGACGCCTTCTGTCATGAATGGCAGTGTTTCTACTGTAATACGAAGTTTACTGTTCTTACAGAAGCTTAACTGTTTGTTTATGAAAAAATAAAGGACTCTTAACGTTTTCCTATGGCCACCATGCATCAACTTAGGAAGTCTTAGGAGTATAGCATGTGGAAAATTTTTAAATATTTTAAAATTGCTTTCTTATTTCTGATTTGAGTTCTAGTTTTAAAAACATTAACTGGGCATTGGAGAGGTGGCCCAGTGAGGAAAGCACTGTAGACTCTTCCAGAGGACCCGGGTTCATTTCCCAGCATCCACACTGGCTCACAGCCATCTGTAACTCCAGTTCTCGGGAATCTGATTCCCTCCTCTGGCCTCTGGGGAGCCAGGCACATGATGTATAGATATGTGAGCAGACAAAGCACCTACATACAATGGATGGATGGATGGATGGATGGATGGATGGATGGATGGATGGATGGATGGATGAAGTGATTTAAAGGCATTAAATGAGTTTTAGTTTGGGATTACAACAGAGTTTCTAGCATCCTCTGTAATGGCCCTAAACGTATTTATGCCACTCTGTACTGTATATTTATGTGAACCGGTATTCTCAGCATTAATGATTATGAAATAAAAAATATGATCAACTCTGAAAAATATTGAAGACATTCCATATCCTGCAGAAACAAACATTTAGCCAAAATTTATTTATGCAAACAAATAACATACCCATTTTACTAGCATGCAAATCTGCCTTTATCTTTAGCACATGATGAAACAATATACATATCCTATAATTAAAGTTTAAAATAAATTTCTTTATTATTTTTATCAGTAAATGTTTAATTTGTATACCTTTTAAAGATTCTCAGAATTGCATACCAAGTTCTCAGGCATTAAATTGTCGAGAGTGGAGAATGTTTCTGACTTTCAGGCTGAGGTGATGTTAACAGTGGTAGTATTCACCTTTCACAGTAAGGCTGTATTTGTATTCCTTTATAATTTAAATATTAAAATATCTTCTTTTCAAAGTATATTATGTAATTTAGATTAAGACATTTTGTTGGTAGCTATGTTTAAAAGAAAAAGAGATTGATTTTTTTTTTTTTACAGAACTTTCTTCTTAGACTAAATAAGTCTTGCAAGCCCTCTTAGTTTCATTACTTTGACCTTTGACACTCTGAATTGCAGATCTACAGACGTTTTGTGCAGGAAGAAGGTAGACCTCACTGGTACCCATAAATGGAGAAGTAGCCCACTGAGGACCACAGTCCAGCTATTTCCTATTTCACTTCCAGAAGAGCCACCTCGTCAGGCTAGGGTCACACACCAGGGTTGGATGCATCAAAGCCTCGGGTCCTGGGTGTGCAGTGTGGAGACATCACCCTCCTGCTACTTTTCTCCTTTCTCACAACAATGGAAGCAATCGGTGATGATAAACAGACCAGGGAGTTATCGATCATGAGAAAAAAACGACAGAGGCTGACGTCATTGCTCTCATTTCCATTTTCCCAAACTTTCACAATCCGAAGTGACTTGTCTAAGGACAAGCTGCGATGGGATCAGGTAGTCTGGGCTTTGGGGTCTTGGTGGCACTTTGCAAAGATGGGGTATTGCTTCATACATTCCTGAGAAGCTGCCTGCTCCCCCTTGAGGCAGAAGTTTGTGAAGTCAGACGGAAGAACCTGCTCACCATCTTACCCTGCACTGCTATCAGGAGCGTGAGCTACATGGCAGGCTTGGGTCCTGGGCTTTCCCTTCTTTAGATTAAGCACACAGGCACTCTTGCTGAAATCCTAATCAGTGCCAAGAGCCTGTGACTTTAATATGCAAGACTACTCCAACAGCACTCATCCTCTCTAACCAGATGACCCACTCCCCTAATCCACTGAATCTTGGGAGAGTCGGCTGGTGCTGGGTGAGGGTGAGAAGCGCGGGGATCAGCCAGCCCTTTCATGTGGGGCAAGTGAGAAGGCTTTTGTAGGAGCCTTAACTGTGGTGTCCTTGGCCGATGTGGGCTTGGATGTAATAACACCTTGTGCTTCTGCAGCTACGTGCTTCTGAGGAGCTCAAAGAGCTTCCCAGACATTATCTTACTGTTCCCACCATCCTCTTGGGAGGATGGTTGAGGACCGCCTCATCATTCCCTGGTCCATCCCACACCAAATGGATTAAGACGTTTTTCCCACAATCATATCCTGGCTGACTCAAGTCCAGGATCCCTGAGACCAGAGTTCTGGCTTCTCATCCTGCTCCTTGCCTCATGTTGCTTTCAGGATTGATTAGCTGCTCCTGAGGCTAAGATTTACTGTCACTATTATAGCGACTGGAGAGATTTGCTGGGGAGCCCGGGGAAAGGAGACTCCTTCCTTCCAGGCAAATGATATTGCTGATGGATAAATTGATTAGAGAGAAATATTTGAGCATAGAGTGACTCATGCTAAAGAGGAATCTGGCAGCAGGTCAAGAGACACGTATACATACTGGGATGCTATGTGTAGGATAGGGGGAGCCTAGCGTGGCTGTCTTAGTTATCTATAGCTTATTGTGGGTTCAGTGAGTGTTGTTCTTCACCAGTGCAAAATCCTGGACTTCAGGGGGATCCTCTAGCTCACTCCATGGTCATTTCCTAAGTAGTAAATCAATATGGAAGCCAAGAGAAAGGACTGGGCTAGAAAGGAAATATGGTTTCATTCACACTTTATGTATATTGGTACAATTCAAAAAATTAATTTGTTAGGAAATTACTTAATTTATTTGCTCATTAATTTCTCCATTCATGAAATGGGATAATACTTGCTTCATCAGTTTGTCATGCAGAATTCTTGAAGAAAGGGCCATTGAAGTCTTGTTTTTCACAAGTATTTGGATGACTTCATAACTCCTAGGGCATACTCCAAACCATGGTGTTTCCAGGATTCCAACTTCACTGTATAATTTGGGAGACATAATTTTCTATTAAAATCCAACACACAGGTTTAGGGCAAAGTAGTATGATCAAATGGTAGCATACTTTAGAACAAAAGACAAAACGTTTAAAAAGAAGTTTCATCTTATCTTGGAGTCGAGGTCATGACTGAGTTTTTATCTCCACATCTGACTGAATAGAATTCCATGTTTCTTTACCATCAGGTACCACCAGGAGTCTGGGAAGACTCCTAAGATGTGTTTGCCTAACAGTCCATTCCTTTGGTTTTCCAGAGTTGTATTCTTATGTCAGTTTTGTTTACTTACATTGTATTAGTTCACATTCTTTAAGCGAGGTCTTTACACTTCTTTCCCCCAGAAAACATATTCTTAGCTGTTAAGACATGCCAATATAATAAACGCCCATATGGAAAATGATTCTACATTCGCTGGAAACCCATTGCTGAAGAGCTTGTCTTTTTGGCCACTCAGTGCCTCTTATGTAAGGAGGCAGAAGAAAAAATTCTAGCTGAAGCTCTCAGCTCAGTGAGAGGCTGCTTCCTCTGAAGAATGGTGCTGAGCCTTCTGATCATGTGATCACAGTCAGGCAATTCATCACTGCCGCATTTTGCAATGGCTGTCTGAAGCCTCCATACTATTTCATTTTTATATTCCATGTTACCAAAAGAAACAGCTCTCACCTCAGAGGAAATAATGGCTTATTCCAGAACAGATGTGAGCGATCATGGCTAGGGAACCATATACATGGATCTCCCCAAATACAGTGTTCCAACATGGAAGCAGTTTGGGGGGGGGTTGTAATAACAGAATGAAGAACTTCATACGTCAAAGCAGTTTGAAAATACATTTGTGAGTGTAGCAGAGAGGAGGGGGTATAGGGAGACGGGAGAAGCTCTCCTACTGGCCTCGGGTGCTATCTGATGATGGTCTTAGCTTTTGGGTTGGTGGAAGTTGGTGATAGGAGATAGGAAGAGATCCCAAAAGGTTTTTATCTATTAGTCACAGGGTGTTATTTCTGACTCAGAAGTGGAGAAAAAATGACTATTTGGGGGCATAATGTAGTTCAAGATAAGGTAATTTGGCTCTGGATTGGCAGCATTCTAACCTCTCCATAGGGCTGCAGTTCTAATCCATCCACCAATCTTTGCAGAGGCGGCTACTCTCCAGGGATTCACATCATATAATGACAAGGACGTGTGAGGTTCCTTGGATAATCATTCCCTTTCTTTTATACAATGATCTGTGTGTGTGTGTGTGTGTGTGTGTGTGTGTGTGTGTGCATGAGCGCATATGTATGTGTGTGTGTGTGTGCATGAGCGCATATGTATGTGTGTGTGTGTGTGCATGAGCGCATATGTATGTGTGTGTGTGTGTGTGTGTGCGCGCGTGCGCGTGCATGCGTGTAGTTTCCTTTTAAAATAGCTTTTAGATGTGTGCGTGTTTTTCCTTCATATATGTCTATGCACCATATGCATACAGTGTCTGAGGAGTTCAGAAGAGTTCATCAGACCTCTTGGAACTGGAGTTACAGAGGGCTGTTAGTTTCCCTGTGGATGCTAAGAATGGAACCAGAGTCCTCTGGTGTTGTGGAATATTACTTTAAGATGTGTTGTGTTTGTTTATGTTGTGCAATATTGGTTTAGTGATGCAAAGATGTTACATTCTTTTATGTTGCATTTGTTTAACTCTGTGAAACTGTGTGACTTTGCCTGTCTAAAATACCTGATTGGTCTGAGAAAGAGCTAAGCAGCCAATAGGTAGGCAGGAGAAAGGATAGGTGGGGATGGCAGGCAGAGAGAATAAATAGAAGGAGAAATCTGGAAAGAGAAGATTGAGGAGTGAGAAAGGGAGAAGGAGAGGAGGATGTCAGGGGCCAGTCACCCAGCTATACAGCAAGCCATGGAGTAAGAAGCAAAGAGGGGGAATATAGACTAGAGAAAGGTAAAAGCCCAGAGGCAAAAGATAGATGGAATAATTTAAGTTAAGAAAAGCTGGCTAGAAATTAACCTTGTTAAGGCCTGGTATTCGTAAGTAAGAATAAGTCTCCATATATTTATTTACAAACTGGATGGCGGGCCCTTAAAGAGCAAAGAGTAAAAAAACAAAAAACAAAAAAAAAAAAACCCAAAAAAACAACAACAACTACACTCTGGCAAGGCAATAGGTGCTCTTAACCACTGAGCCACCACTCCAGTCCCCAGATCTACATATTTAAAGCTCTAGTGCTTTAACTATAATTCCCTATTAGGTATTTCCACTTTGATTATTTTAATTTTTCTCCTTTGAGATGGATAGGGATTAAATTACAAGGAAATCAATCCAGCTATTGTTTTATTTGCAAGCAAACACAAGAAGTATTGAGTTGTGCTGGTGTGGGAAGTCCTTCTGTTTATGTGTTGCTTTTATTGGTTAATGAGTAAAACTATTTCATCCACTGGCTTAGCAGATTAGAGCTAGATGAAAAAATTAAACTGAATGCTGGGAGAAAGAAGGCGGAATCAAGGAGAAGCCATGCAGCTGCTACCAGAGACAGACATGCCAGAGCTTTACCCAGTAAGCCAAAGTCATGTGGTGATACAGAGATTAATAGAAATGGGTTAAATTAATATGTAAGAGCTAGCCAATAAGAAGCAAGAGCTAATAGGCCAAGGAGTGATTTAACTAATACAGTTTCTGTGTGGTTATTTTGAGTCTAGGCAGCTGAGAACAAACAAGCAGACTCCTACAACAAATTGACACACCAACTTAGTTGACTATATCCACATAAAACCTGAGAAAGCTTAAAAAGTAATTCTAGACACAAAAGGACAGAATTAAGCATGGCTTCTTGGTAGCCAGAATTTTGCTGGCTTCTGGCAGCATGCCACACCTCCTTTAAGAGAGGTCTTCCTGATTCAACTGTAGCAGAAAAAAAAAATACTGCTTGGTTTCAAAACAGTGGTTTCCTGGTTCACCAGCACGGATGGCTCTGACTCTTTTGGGAGGTCCAGCTATGGAACATTTCAATGGGGTCTGTGATCAGAGTGCTACAACTTGCTTAATGGCAACACAGACTTGCTGTGTGCCTAAAAGTGGGCTGTGAGCATGGCTCTTAGAGGCAGCGAACATGTCTCTACCATGTTGGACTGGGTGGAAACAAAAGGTAAAGCAGCCTTAGTCTTAGTAATGACGCTTAACATTTTTAGAAACACTTCTGGGCAGAAAAGGATTTCAGATATACAGTAGGACAGATTCAGACATAAAAGACTTCTAAATGAGACACAGTGTGTTTAGAAATGTACATAGGCTTGAGACAGAGAAGAAAAAGAGTAAATAGATAGTAAATGTAATATAAAAGAGTATATAGACAGTCATAGGTGAAAGGAAGAAAGATAATAAAATAAATATTAAACTTGTAGAAAAATAATAGAGTAAGGAAAATAAGCTATGTAAAAATGGGTTATACACAGAGTCTGGATTATGTATATTATTGTGTTTTCTTTAAATTATTTGTCTGTGAAGGGGCTAACTACAGAGAAACATTTTATTGTATTGGCTGCTAAGATAAACCAACATAAAGTTATCTTATTTCAAA
>NC_022010.1:34008311-34009560 GCF_000317375.1 Microtus ochrogaster | reverse complement strand
TAATTTTACTATGTTAAAGTTAAAATCTTTCTTTTTATTTAAACAGAAAAGGGGAAATGGTATGGGAATTCCTTCTGTCCATGTGTTGCTTTTATTGGTTAATAAATAAAGCTATTTTGGTCAGTGGCTTAGTAGAATAGAGTTAGGTGGCAAAACTAAACTGAATGCTGGGAGAAAGAAGGCGGGGCCAAGGAAAAGACATATAGCCACTGCCAGAGACAGATGCCAAATGGATCCTTGCTGGTAGGCCATGAGCTTCATGGTAAAATAGAAAATAATGGAAATGAATTAATTTAAGATATAAGAGTAAGCTAAAAATATGCTTTAGCTATTGGTTAAACAGTATTGCAAATAATATAATTTCTGTGTGATTATTTCGTGGTTTGGGCAGCCAGGAATGAACAAGTGGCTTCCCCCAACAATGTTCATTTAAGGTATAAAATTAGATTACTCCAGCGGTGAGGCCTAGAGGCAGGCTGGAGAAGGATCCTGGGTTTGCCTCAAGAATTTCTTTTAAAAAGGTTTATTTATTCATGCACTTTATGTATATATATGTTCTGTTTTCATGTACACCAGAGGAGGGAATCAGATCCAATTATAGTTGGTTTGTGAGCCACCATATGGTTGTTGGGAATCAAACTCAGGAAGCGCAGTGAAGTATTCTCAACCGCCAAGCCATCTCTCCAATCTAACCTCAAGACTTGTAAGCAACCCAGTTTGACAGTATCTACATAGAAAGAATCCCATTTTCCCCACCTCATCACCAACAAGAATCCTTCCAAGTCTATTGTTCTACCACTTCCGTCCGTCACTCAACATCCTCGGGCCAGTTAAGAGTGCACGCGGGGGACCCTGTCAATAGACATCCTTGGCAGGGTGCAACTGGGGGGCCTGGCACTGACAGATGTGGGTACCTCACACTGATGTATTTATTTCTCAAATGTTTCCACACAAGTATTCTTGAAGAGTGGGGCTGGGACATAAAACTATTGTGTTAGTCAGCTTTCTCTCCTGGAGAAAAAAAAAAACTGCAATAATCAACAATATGGAGGAGAGACTTATTTTTGACTCGTGGCTTCATGCTTGTGGTCAATTGGCTCTGAAGCTCTGGTACTTGGCAAGGCAGAACATGGTGGAAGCTAATGGTAAAGCAAAGCTCTGGCCATTCTATCAGAGAGAGAGGAGAGGGGAAAAGAGAAGAGAGGAGAGAAGAGGGGATGAGAAGAGGGAGAGGAGAGGAGAGGAGAGG
>NC_022010.1:33998901-34007872 GCF_000317375.1 Microtus ochrogaster | reverse complement strand
CCTAATAATGATACGTTGAGGCCCAAGCTTTTAATGCATGACCTCTAAGGGCCATAACAAATGCACTCACTATAACAAATGTCACTCGCTTATTTCATGCCTGGACCACCCTTTTGGGTGAAGTGGAGCTGTGGAGTTCTTCCTGGAGTTATTAAAGGTCACGGTCTGGGCTTCCATAGTCCTAATAAACCAGGCTCAGACACCTGTCCTTAGTAAGCCAACGAAACAAACAAGTAGTAGTTAACCACAGGAATAAAAAAATGTGTGAGTCCTAGAGTTGAGATCTTTCCTAGGTATGAGGAACCAGGGAAGAGATAAGCCATGGCCTGAATGTTGACTTTGAACCCCTGTGTGGGGGCACTTCAGGGCCCCAAGCACCAGAGATTCCATGTGCATATTTGTGTGGTCTCGTGTGCTTCTCACCTGGCGGGCAAGGCCGGCCTGCGGACTCTGAGGCATGGAACCTGCACTAGGAATGGCAGTTGGCTGATTCTACTGCTGTCTTTCAGCTCTTGTGCACAGAAACCTGCTCAGTGACCTATTCAGTCCTGGGACTCTGATGTGTAGGAGCCGGACGATCACAATGACCACCTGTCCAATTTCTCATTTTAAAGATGGAACTACTGAAGTCATGAACCTCTCAAATCCCATATATTGTATATTAACTACCCATGTAAGAACCCCAGCCCCACCCAGCACAGGGTTAGAGCATGGAGAACAGAAAGATTTGATTTCTGTGCTGGTGATAGCCAAGTCAGATCCATTGCGTTGAATACATTTGCAATTAGAATCTCCTAGAGGTCTTGACACAAAATGTGAGAAATATGAGCAAGAGGAAGAAAAGAATATCATTGAGTTGGACTGTTAGAAAGAGTAATCCCCTCCCCAGCCCCAGATATACTGCACTCGCTCCAATCTGCTCTTGCGGAGCAGAGATAAAAATTAATAGCTTTGTTTCCTGTGATCTCTTTATCAGACGAAGTGCAGGACTATGGCTCTCAGTTACTTTAATGGAAAAACTGAAGTTGTATTATCAGATGATAAGGCTGTGTCAGGTGTTATTTTATTCCCTTATCTTCCTTGTTCAAGGTGAGGTGCCGGAGTCCTGACGGATGAGCTGGCCTACTGCAGACTGTGGAGCCTTGATCTCACTCTGCTTTTCAAGATAATCGTGGCAGGTGAGAGAGGCCTCCAGGCCAGCAGATTCTGATCACAGGACCAAAGCAGGGGCCTTGATGGCTGGGGTCCTTGTCACAGGACAGAGGACTTGGGGAGCTGTGCAGACTCAATCACGCGGCCCAGGGCAAGCTGTACTGCAGTCACCTTAGGACTCCTGGAGAGTGTGTTCGGCAAGCATTAGCAGGTGATCTCAGATGTTCCTTGTGCTATGTTTGATAACGATGAGTCATGTCAGTCCCTGCTACCCTTGGGAAGCTCACAGCCCAGAGGGCAGAAGGCTTGATCACAAGGGAAGGAGGCTTAGTCACATCCTCGTCCTCTGGGCTCCCAGAGCCCTTTGTACCTCTCTGTACTTCTGCTGTTGTTATTGGGTGTGAGCAGTTATTTTTCTGCAAGACTGTGTTTTTTTCCTAAATGAATGCATGCTCATCAGAAAAGGAAGAAGGCTTAGGTACAGTCTCATGTCCATTGTTTAGCACCAGAGCTGAAATATAGCCAATAAGCGTGACTTATTCGTGCGTAAGAGAGTTAATGGGCTTATTTGTTACTGAACAACTGGGGTGTGTTTCCTCTATAGCACCCCTTCCAATCAGTCCTTTGCCAAATGTCGTACGTGAGTCATGAAATCGGACAAACCTCATGCCTCAGCCCCCTAATCACTCACAAACTGGCCTGGTGCTAGTGGTGGATGAGGACTGACCATGGACCAAAAGTATGAGGTCACCAGCAAGGTACCATAGATTTTCTGATTGCTCCAACTCTCCACTGAGCTTGGGATTAGGGAACAGGTTTGCTCCTTATCTAAAAACCTCAGTTACTTTATCTGGGATTTTTTTTTCATCATAAAGTTCTGTCTGATATGCTTCAAAAAGCTGTTGAGGTAGAAGTATAAAAACAAATGCAGAGTACTTCCAGGTAAGGTCACCCTGCCTCTGTGTGACCAGGTGAGAAAAAAAAATGAAAACATGAAAAACTACACCGAATTTGAAGAGGAGAAAGAGGAAGTGATTCAGAAATGTACAGAAGTAGTGACAGGGTTCCTAAAGAGGGCAGAGCCAAAGGCAGGCATTGCATGAAGAGAAAGTCTTACCAGACAGAGTGCCAGCTGTGCGGCTGCCTGAAAGGGGCCAGGAGGCTCATTCCACATCAGCTTGCCCATTTTCCTGGTCCGTGGTCACTGGTGATGTCAATGATCTTTAACTGATCTTAAGTCTATGCCTATATTTCTTGTCCATTTGGTACCGATCCCATTCAGACAGCTTGTTTTCTTCCCACTGACTGGTACTGGAGAGTAAGCCCTCAAGAGCAGATTACTCAACAAGAAAATCCCCAAATCAACTAGATGAGATAGATGTCCAACAAATGCAAAGATCGTATCACAGAAACACAAGAGATACCAAATGACAAGGTGACAAGCCTCCTCCCAAAGACCACAGCTCCTTAACTATTGAATGAGAAGATGCTAATACGGGTAAAACATTACACGAAGACTTTAAAAGTTTACTAGTAAAAATGATGAGGGGTCTTAAGGAGGATGCACACAGGCAAATGAATTCAAGGCAGGTCCTAACATGAACATCGGCAACATAAAACAGAAGACATCAAACCGAATGAGAAGGTGAGCAATATGGGTGGAAAAGCGAGCGCCATGGAAGAAGAATTCAGAAAGGAAGCTGAGATTTTGAAAAATTAAACAAACAGAAAACATTCAACTGAGTAGATGAAGTTAAAAAAAAAGTGGCGACAGGACCCCACCATTCAAAGACTCTAGGATACTCTCAAGAGACCAAGCCGGAGAATCCAGAGGCTAGAAAAACAAACTGAGATGAACCCTAAAAGAGTAGAGAATCTATTTGGTGAAACTGTAGCAAAAATTTTCCTAAATTTAGAGAAATGGATGTCCAAACACAAGAGTCAGTTAGGGCACCAAGTAGACACCATGAGATGAGATCTTCTCCAGAACATTCCAAGATGTGAAGAATGCAAGGCAAACAATTATCAAAAGCTGTGTAGGAAAAAATTGCCAACTCACCCACAAGAATAACACCTCAGAATAATCTCTCTCCCAAACAACTCTGAAAGCCAGGAAAACATAGACCATAAATCACTACTAACAAAGATTGCTACATCCAGCAAAGCTATCCTTTAAAATTGACCAGGAAATACGGGTATTTTGAGACCAGCACAAAATAAGGCAGTTCATGACAACAGAACTCGGCTGCAGAAGGTACCTGAAGGAATGCTACATACATAAGGAGAGGGGAAAAAAGTCAGCCTTGGCAATAAGAACAAAGGAAAAAATACAGATATATAGATATAGAGAAGGATAAAGGGAAACTATATCCAAACAGTAAATGAGAAACTCCCTCATGCTAACGGGGGGAGAAAGGAAAGAAGAAACAAAAATCTAGCCACAGGAAAAACAACCCACAGAATCACAGAGGTTAATACATCTCTCAACAAAATCTGAAGTATACATATCCTCAACCCACTGATAAAGAGACAGAGACTGGCTGTTGATAGAGAGCCTAGATATAATTGTCCATTGTCTCTAATACAATCTCACTGATAAGGACACCCAAAGTTGAGAGTCAAAGGTCAGAAATCAATTTATCAAGCAAAACGAATCTAGAAACAGGCTGCCATAGCTATTGTAATGAATAAAGTGAACTTCTAACCAAAATTAGAATAGACACAGGCCTTTCCATACTAATTATAACTATATATGCAGCACCGTAGGTTGAGATACTTAATCTTATAAGAAGCAAGCATCCATACATATAAAAGGTCTGTCAGGTCCTAAAAGTCAATAGTAGTAGCTGACTTCAATACCCCAGTCTTATCTTTAAATGGGTTATTAATATGGAAGGGCAACAAAAAATCATTAAACTATACTATAGAAATTATATTTTTCCTCAGTAGTTTATGGACCCGCTAAAATAAACCGTATCGTAAGTCATAAAATATGTCTTGACAAACAAAGAAAAGAACTAGTGATTTCTTGTATCTTCTAAGATCATGGGGAATTTGAACTAGAAGTCCAAGGCGGGAGAGACTGCTCAGTTGTTAAGAACCAAACCCTTGATTTTGCCGAGGACTCAGAGCACAGGATTCAGAGTCAGGACCCACACAGCAGCTGACAACTGTCCGTGACTCCAGTTCCAGGGAATTTTCGTCCTCTTCTAACTTCCAGGTCAGCAGGCATGCACATGGTGCAGAGACATGCACACAGGCAAAACACTCATACACATAAATAAAATGATAAAAAAACTCTAATAGCAAAAAAAAAATAGAAGCCAATAACAAGAAAAACTACGAAATATATGGAGACTAAGTTATATACTCTTCAACAAACAGTGAGCCAGTTAGATAACTGAAATGTTCCCAGAACAAGTGAAACTGTTAGAGTCCTTAGGGCACCGGTAAGGCTGTTCTGAGTTGGAAGTTAATAGCCTTGAGTGCCTACACTTACAAAACACCAGAGAGATCCCAAATAAATAACCTAATTGTATTAGTTACTTCTCTGCTGCCTTGATAAAAAACCACGGCCAGAGGCACTTTAGAGGAGAGAAAGATTTATTTGGCTACATTTGCATCACAATGAATCACTGAAGGAAATCAGGTTAGGCATTCCAGGTAGAAACCAGGAGACTTGAGTCTCTGAGTGAAGCTGCTTGCTGGCTCATTTGGTGCTTTCTCTGTGGCTCACCCACAGGCTCATACTCAGCTAGCTTTCTTGTTTTATTTTGTTTTAATTTTACACTATGTATGTGCTCCGTTTTATGTTTGTAAACACGTATGCGGGTGCCCTCAGAGGTCACGGAAGGTTGTCCGATCCTCTGGAGTTGGAGCTGTAGGCATCATAAGCCACTGACATGGATCCTGGGAACTGAACTTGGGTCCTCTGCAAGAGCAGTACAAGCTCTTAACCACGAGCCATCTCTCCAGACCCTTGGTCAGCTTTTCTTACAGCCCTGAGCCACTCGGTACAATGGTGCCACCCACAGTGGGCTTGGCCCTCTTAGATCAGTTAAAACGACCAAGCAGTCCATCACAGATATGTCCATAGACCAGCTTGATGAAAACAGTTACTCAATTGGTACTCTTTTTCTGGCGAGTCTAAGCAGTGTTGACTTGACAGCTAATGCTAACTGAGACACTTGATGCAACTCATGACTTTAGAAAAACAAGAAGCAGCCACACCCAAATGCAGCAGGTAACACAGGACAGTAAAGATCAGGGCAGCACTACAGGGAGAACAAAGAACAGTACACAGCAAACACTAAGTCCATTGGAAAGATCAGCAAGATTGGCAAATCCCTAGTCAAAGTGACCAAATCATTCTCAAAGTGAAAACTAGAGATGACAACGGGGCAGTTATAACAGTTTCCCTTTAAGGATTGTTAATTAATACTTTGAAAATTTAGGCCACTTAAAACTCAAAAATCTATAAGAAATGGATAAATTCATAGACACATACGAGTCATCAAAATTAAATCAAGAAGACACAAGCACCGTAAACAGATCTTTAACGAGCAATGAGACTGAAGCAGTTGTAAAACCTCTTTCCATAAAGGAAGCCCCAGGACTAAGTGAGTCACTGCTGAATTCAGTTTTCAAAACTAACACCAATCACCTCAAACAGCACCATCAGAAAGAAAGGGAAAGAACACTAGGGAACTCAGTCAACAAAGTCAGTACTGCCCTGTCACCAAAACTGGTAAGATCAAGACGAAGAAATAAAACATAGACAAGTCTTCCTGATAAATCCTTTCAATAAATTCTTATAAATCATAGTTAAGAACACATCACAGAAAAATCTATATCATGATCCAGTACCTTGGCGGGGGCGGGGGGGGAACAAGGACTATTCAACAAATAAATTCATAAATATAATTCAACATTCAAATAGAACTAAGGGCAGAAATCCAAGGGTGAACTTAATAAATACAGGAAAGGCCTATGATAACGTTCAACATTATTTCCCAATATAAGACCAGAAGAAACGAGGGACACATGTCAAAATAATAAAGACTCTCTGCAGACAACAAACCTCTAGACATTATCCTGAGTGGAGAGAAACTGAAAGTGTTTCTCCGAAAGTCAGAACGAGGGAAAGGTGGCTACTGTCACCATTCTTATTTGATATAATGATCAAAGTCTTAACTAGCGCCGTAAAACAAGAGAAAGAATTAGAAAAGATAGAAAGGAAGAAGAAAGAATATCCCTGCCTACAGATGACAGGATCTTACTGCTAAACATCCCTCATGACTCCACCTGAAGACTCGAAACACTTTCGTCAAAGTAGCAGAATACAAAATGAACACACGGAAATCAATAGTCCTTCTCTGTAATAACTGCCTTGCTAATAATCAATTAAAAATCTCATTCATACCAATTAAAAAAATTACACAGAATTTCTAGGAATAAACCTAACTTAGAAAGTGAAAGACTCCTTCTGTGGAAGACTTAAGGCAGGAGAAAGCAATCAAAGACACTAGGAGAAGGAAAGTCCTCTGACGCCCATGGATCGGTGAGTCATTATTGTAAAATTGGCCGTGCTACTAAACGCAATCTGCAGACTCAGAATAACCTCTATCAAAAGTCCAATTTTCTTCTTTACAAAAACAGAGAAATAATCCTAAAATTCATATGGAAGCACAAAAGGCTCCAAGTAGCTGAAACGGCCCCAAATGGAAAGAGCAATTTGGAAGACATCACAGTCCTTGAGCTCAGGCCAGGCTACAGAGTCACAGGAACACAATGAGGCAGACCAGCGGGACAGAACTTAGAGCCCAGAAATATGCAAACACAGCTGTAGATACTTAATTTTGAACAGAGATGTCCAAAACATAGATCAAAGGAAAAGAGCCTCATCAATGAGTGTTAGGAAAGTCTTACCTCTACCTGTAGAGAATGTTACAAAATCTTTCTCCCCACCCGGGAAATAACTGCAAATGAATTAAAGACTTGAATGCAAGACCTGAAACTTCGAAATTGCAGGAGGAAAACCGATCATACACTCATTTATTTCTCTATTGGTTATGTTGTATTATGGTGTCTGGAGGAAAATTTTGGCAAACACTGGAACCAGACTGCCATACTGCCACCACAAAATAGGATCCACATTTCCACCAGGGCTGAAGGAGCACATTCCCACCTCAGCTGAAGAGGCCAGCTAAAAGACAGTGCTTTGGAAATACAGTTCTGAAATTTCCTTGAATGGAGATTGAAATGAAGATGTTGCTTTATTGATGGTGGTAAGCCAGTTCTACAGAGACCGGGGCCCTGGCATGACTTTGCAGGGCTGGTCTTAGACAAGCCACTGTCTCTTCAGGTTTCCAGACACTCACCTATCTTCCAGCTTTGCTAGTTTGTGATTCTACGATATCGGTTCTTTTGATTTCTGGCTGCCTTGAGTTGGCTGTCCAGTGGGGAGCCCTTGTCTTACCATGCCCCCATCATGCCCATGAGCAGCCAGAGCCTCATCTCAAAGCCAGGGCTCCAGATGTTCATTTGCTGTGCCTGGGGAGCCAGTAGCAGCTGCTCTGCTCTTCCATCCTGACCCTGGGTTAGCATCCACCCAGCGTCCCTGTTGAGTTTAAGCTTCTCACTACTAGCCTAAGAGGACCAACTAAGTCTCAACTCTTCAAGGCTAAACTCAAGTGAGTCTTTTTCTATGAGGCCTTCTAAGAACGCCTCCTGGAAGTTTCTCTTTCTTGAATATTCATGGCACCAGTTTGTACTTTCCAAGGACACTTAATACTTTCTACGTGACTCCTTGGTTGTCTATAGTCTGTGAGGACAGTATGTCAGGAAAAGTAGTCTTGTTTCTTATAAGTCCTGGTAATTTTTTTCTTACATAATAAGCCCTCAGTAATCAATGATCTGAGGAGTTTGATATTTAAATTTTATTATTCTCATCCTTGGTTAATTATGTCCAACTAAGGATCATTGATGTACAGAAGTCTGTTTAGTAGTAATGACTGAAGGGGGCATTAAATAGAATTATTATAGCTGTGAATGATAAAAATCTGGAATTGCCTGTCAGAAAAGAAAAGAAAGGGTGTTGGCAGACTTTTCTTTCCAACCCGCAGTTCCCAAATAACCAACATGGAGAGGAGACTTAAAATTAATTATAAATGCTTGGCCAGTAGCCTATGCTTATTATTAACTAGCTCTTACAACTTAAATTAACCCATATTTCTGATCTAAGTTCTACCATGTGGCTCATGGCTCCATACCTCATTTTGTACATGTCCTGCTTCCTCTGTATCTGGCTTGTGACTCCCCTGACTATACCCTCCTGCTTCCCAGTGTTCTTACTTTGGTAGTCCCCCTATACTCCCTGTCTGGCTACTGGCTAGTCAGCTTTTTATTAAACCAAGTCAAGTGACAAATCTTTACAGTGAACAAGAGGGTGATTCCACAGCAAAAAGAAGAGAAAGGAAAGAAGAAAAGATAGGCCAATTTACTTTTGGAGACAGAGCTGACATCTCCTGATATTCTGCTCTGGACTAGTGTTCGTCTCTGCTCACCACTTCTAATTTTTGCTCCCATGTAAGTTACTGCTGGGACTTACCACTGGTCTTAGTCACTCATCTATTGCTGGAAGAGACACTGTGGCCAGGGCAGCTCTTATGGAAAGAAAGCAGTTACTGGGAGCTTGCTCACAGTTTCACAGGTTTAGTGCATCATCACCGTGGTGGGAAACACAGGGGCATGCAGGCAGGGTCTGGAGCAGTAGCTGAGAGCTCCAACCTGATCTGGAGAGGGAGAGGGAGAGGGAGAG
>NC_022010.1:33994090-33998801 GCF_000317375.1 Microtus ochrogaster | reverse complement strand
GAGAGAGAGAGAGAGAGAGAGAGAGAGAGAGAGAGAGAGAGAGAGAGAGAGAGAAACATTGAGCCTTGGTGTAGAAGTTTGAAAACATCAAAGTCCACCCCCCACCCCCAGTGATACCTTTCCTCCAACAAGGTCACACCTCTTGATCCTTCAAATGCTATGAGAGAGTTCCACTTCCTGGTGACTAAGCTTTCAAGTATATGAGCCTTTAGGGGCTGCTCTTACTCAAATCCCCACAACCTTCATGGTGGTAATATGGCTGGCAAAAACTAGTGGAAAAGAAGGGTCATTTCTTCTTTAAATTTTCAAGAGAGTTAGATTTATCTCTCAAGCATCATCAGTTAACATTTTTTACAGCCAAAAGGAAACTAAGGAGCCGTGGGGAGATGGTTTCCTAAAGGAAATGTAGGCACTGCCACACAAAGGGGGATTGATCTCAAGGCAAGGCCAATGGGGCATGGCAACAATACTTTCAGTGCTTCCAAAAACCTAACAGAACTGCCCCATATGAGACACCATGTTGACAATAAAGGTCTAAAATGCCATAAAATGGGCCACATTGATAGTGAAGGTCTAATAAAAAACTGCCATTCAATAGGATATAGGAGTTCAAGTTCTATAAACTAAAGGGTACATTTCTTTGTTTTCTCTGAAATTATATCAATCCAGTTTGGGAACATTGAATATCATCTCTTGCTGGTCATAACCTTGTAAGGAAAAGAAACTAACTTCTTATAGATGCATTTAACAGTGCTGGCTCATTAGAACTCTTTTTCTTGAAGCATGTATCATATTACATCACCATAGTTCCAACAGAAACTAGAGGGCTGGTGCATATTCTAGTCAATGAGAGCCAAACAAGCTTGACTGGGCTCAGCCACCCTTGAGCAGCTCTCAGCCAATGAGCATGCCAGCATACTTTGAGTATTGACTTTGACAATTTGTGCTTTTTTTTCCCTCTGTAGACAGATATTTTGTGCCTTAGCCAAGAGCTTTGCCTTGTTATCTCATGAAAGATATAGAAATAAAAGAAGGATTTGGAGAAGATGAAGAAAAAATGGACTAACTGTTGAATCTTAAAATACAAGAAACCTTCAGAGAAACAATCCAGGGGCTCCAGAGAGCTGCTCATGGGTTAAGAGTACTGACTGCAGTTCCAGAGGACCTGGTTCAGTTCTCCACCCACATGGCAGCTCACAACCATTTGTACCTCCAGTTCTAGATGATACGACACACTCTCCTGGCTTCCATGGAAGATGAATGTGCACGTGGTACAGAAACAGACACGCAGATAAAACATCCATGCACATAAATGAATAAGTAGAAATAGTCCAGTGTCAACATGTAGAGCTAGGGATTTATGGACGTCTTCAACCTTGGAAAGGCTGGATGAGAACACCTGCACCCAGAAGGGAATGATGGGCAATTATAAATAGGGACAAGTTTTAGTTTTAGGGCATTGAAAAGAACTACAAAACTTATGTCCTAGAGGAATCAGAGTTTTATAAATATAGCTGTATCATATCAAGCTATGACATCTGGCTCTCACCATTTTGAGGATTTGCAAATGTTAAAGAAAAATTGAATTTGCTACATAGATTTATTGAAACACCCAAGGGAAGAGAAGGCAGCATTCACCTGCATTGTGTCTCCCATCTTTAAGGAATTCACTCTTTTCTCAGGGTTTATTTGTTCTGAGCATTTCAACTTGATTCACCTGGAACATCCTCCTGTGGGGTGAGCCTGAGGGAAGAGGTCCGATGGGCTCCAGATCTAAGAAGGAAGCATTTTAGAGAGATTAAGTCCAATTCCCAGATACTCCTGCTTGGGACAAAAAGTGGGTCATGCAGGTCCTACTTAAAGATGTGATCATATATATGGGGACTGGTGTGGAAGACAGTAACTCCCAGCCAGAACACTGTGGGTGGCGTGCAGCATGGAGGAACCAGCTGGGAGCCCTCAGCTGCCGCACCCTTCACACTGTGTTCTGCATAAATGATCTATCTTTGTTTCCGTACGCACATGGCCTCTTTGAACTACCAAGGCAACTAGAGGCAAGGGACAGCCAATTCCCAAGTCATTAAAACTGTTGCCTGAATCAGGGCAGAAGCTCAGAGAGGAGACTGGACCAGTTCTCCCCCATGGAGGAACAGACAAGGAGGAAGAGTGAGTGAGGACTTTCTTCCATGTCTGTGTGTCTGGATGAGCTGGGCATGAGTGTGAGAGCTCCAGTTCTCGGGTGCCTTCCCACACTCAGGAAATGTGATGCTCCGGAAGCGGCCCTAGGAAAGATTCCTTGGGTGGCTTTTAGACACTCCAAGTGTGAAGACCACTAGTCAAGGTTGTTTTGCAGCGGACTCTGAAACAGAAGCGCTGAGTCTATTTCAACTCTGTTCTTTGACACAAGTGGGAACAGAAGACAGTGGAGACAGATCAAGGAAAGAGGAAACTGTAAGGAGCCATATTTTGTTTCTAATTCTTGCTACAATCTGAGGGATCCTTTGCCTCTTCTCTGATTGGGTGTAAACAAGGGAGCAAAAGATTTCTGATGGTCATCAAGCACCATCCCTTTTAAATGTACCTGTCCTGAATTGCTGTAGCTATTCTCTACATCCAGGTGTCCACTTGGTGATTGAAAAGGCCCTCACAAACAGCTCTTATTGTCTTTTGAGTTCATGCCCTCCTCCAGTCACCACGATTCATGTCACCACTCACAGACTGATGGAATTCCTTGTATGACTTTTAAAAACAGATTTTAAGTTACCCCAAAATGATAAATCATCTTACTTATAGATAGAAAATGAAAATGATTCATTGTCTTGCTTGTTTAAAATGACAGAGCCAGAGAGTTCCAATAACATTTACCTCTTGTTATAAGCAGGCATGGACTTTCATAGTTCTTCATGCAATGACTCCTTTTAATGTTTTGAGCTGATTCCTTTGGGATGCTCAAGAACCTCCATGCTACTGCAGCTCACCTTACAAAACTTAATTCTTTTCAACTACACATAGTCATAAATAAATCACAAAACTACATAAAGTCATAAATAAATCACCAAACTACATATAGTCAAAAATAAATCACCAAACTACATATAAGCACTAAACAAAAAAGTACACTGAGTTTTAGCAATCAGTTTATGTAGCTTTTTTCTTTATTTACTTTTTGAGAGCCCACTACTCAACTCCCAAAGGAATGCATGAAGACTTACTCTTACTTACAAATGCCCGGTCTTAGCTTGACTTGTTTCTACCCAGTTTTTCTAACTTAAATTATCCTGTTTCTAGTCTACGTTTTGTCTGTAGGCTTTTTTTTTTACCTTTATTATACATCTCTTTCTTTTCTTCTTACCCTGTGGCTAGCTGTGCGGCTGGCTCTTGGCGTCTTCCTCTCCTCCTTTTCTCGCACCTGGCTTTTCTCTCTCTAGCCTAGCTTGCGGCTGGCTCTCGGCGTCTTCCTCTCCTCCTTTTCTCGCACCTGGCTTTTCTCTCTCTAGCCTAGCTTTCTCACCCCATTTATTCTCTCTGACTTTCAGGCCCACCTATCCCTCTCCTTCCTAGCTATTGGCCTTTTAGCTCTTTATTAGATCAATCTGATCTTTTAGACAGGCAAAGTTACACGGCTTTGCAGAGTTATACAAACACAACATAAAAGAATGCAACACATCTTTGCATCCTTAAACAAATATTTCACAACATAAACAAATGTAAACACATCTTTACATAGTTAAAGTGATATTCCGCAACATAAACAAATGTAAACATTTTAAACTAATATCCCACAACAAGTTTACATGTTGCTATAGAACATTTAACTGGTGTGCAGGGCAGTAATTAAATGCTGACTCCATAGAACATTTGTGTAAACTTGGACAAGGCACTTCCCTTCTTTAGGCTCAGGTTCCCCCTTATAGACCAAGAGGCTCAAATTGGTGACATCTGTAAACCTGTGAAAGCTTCAGGGCAAAGGACTAAGGGGTTGTGAAATGTCGCATGGTGTGGGAAGGAACAAACATGTCACGACTTTGTTCCAGTATGTTTCACATTTAGTATAGTCCAACCTGTGAGCGGTCCTGTGGGACACAGATGACTCATTTCCTGTCCTAAGTGTGTCTTCTCCGAGGTGTGGAACAGATCCTTCAGATATGGAGCCAGAGAAGGGGGTCAAGTCAGCGGGCCTCTGAGCAAATTTGGTAAGCTCTTATCTGTGTCAAAATAAAGTTGGTAATCAACACACATGCATGCGTGCATGCACACACACAGAAACACACGCATGCACACTTGCATGCACCACACCTACCCCCCCCCACGCTCACTGTCATTTAAGGACAATGTAGTTTAGAAAACAGATATTCCTGAAAAGTGTGCCCATCAAGTTCCTACCAACACAATGACATTTTAAGCTCAGTAGAGCAGTTGGCGATTGAAATGAAGTTGAGATCTTGTAAGATAACGAATGCTTTCTGCTAAGTAATTCTGAGCACTGAAAAATTCCAGTGCATCTGTCACTGCCTCCAGGGAGTCTCCCCTGCTACTGAATGCCCGTGCCTTCTTTCCCCATTCATTTACTTCCCTTCTACTTTTCGGGGGATGAACCGCACCAGTAAGTATGAAAATACACCCTTAAGCTTAGAGGCTTGCAAAATGTTAGAGCCAGAAGAAAACAATTGAATTATCAAAGTTCTTCACTTTGCCCTTAACTTAATTCATT
>NC_022010.1:33987853-33993990 GCF_000317375.1 Microtus ochrogaster | reverse complement strand
AGAGAGAGAGAGAGAGAGAGAGAGAGAGAGAGAGAGAGAGAGAGAGAGAGAGAACTGGCAGGCTGATGGAACGGGTCATAGGGTGGGTAGAGAGAAGGAACTGATGATGACAAATATTCAGGGACAAAGGGAAAAAAAAGCAGGTAATTAATGCTGAGCCAGGACACGGAGGATGGAAAGACCTCAAGCTTGAGAGGGTGACAGAGAGGCTGGTGGGTAAGTGCCAGACAACATGGAGGAATAGGGCTTCTGAGATCAGTGGGAAGCCCTTGGATGGGAAGAAACAAGGAAGTAAATGATCTAATTTATGGTCTTAAAAGATCCCTCTGGATGTCTTCTGGAAAGTGAGTATAGGAAGCTGAGCAGGCAAGCAGAAAAGAAACAAGCAGGCCTGTAGGTGAGAGTTAACGGGCCTATTTGGAGTTGTTGGGTTGGCTTGCAGGAACTAGACCTTTTAAGGCAAACTCAGGAGTTGGTATGTCTGGGTGGGAAGAAGAGACTGAGAAGGACTCAGGGGCAGAGCTTTTTAGCTGGGAGCTGGGTGGGAGGAACTTAGTGGTGGAACACCATGGACCAGTGGCTCTCAACCTTCCTAAAGCTGGAATCCTTTAATACAGTTCCTCATGTTGTGGTGACCCCAACCCCCCACCACGATAAAAAGTATTTTGTTGCTACTTTACCACTGCAACTTTGCTACTGTTATGAATCATAATGTAAATATCTGATATGCAGGATATCTGATATGTGATGTCCGTGGAAAGGTTGGTCGCAGCTCACAGGTTGAGAACGGCTGCCGTCGACTTTTGGGGGGAATATAAAATTCTCATTTCGGGTATAGGAAGTTTGATGTTGTCACTGGATCATCAAGTAGAGATCTGGGGTAGGACTAGACAGAGGACTCTGTGTTTAAGAGCACCTGTCAATCTTGCAGAGGACCTGAGTTTGGTATGCAGAATCCATGTCAGTTAGATCCCAGCTACCTCTAACTCCAGCTCCAGGGCATCTGGTGCTCTCTCTGACCTCCGAGGCCATCTGCACGCATATGGACACACACACACAGACAGACAGACACGATTTAAATGAATCTTTAAATGATCCCATTTATTCTAAAAGGAAAAAGCGAAGCTCTTAACCTAGTAGTGCCATCATCTGCACCGCAGCCAGGGCTGATAGATTGCAAGCTTTTGCAAGGGCAGCCAGAAACCTAAATTTTAATGAAGGAATTCTCAGCTGCTAAATGTTGACTTAAATTTTTAAAAACTCAGCATGGTCCAAACAAAACGTTGGCACTGTCTTCACAGGACCAAAAAACCACCAGGGTTCACTTTATTTGACGTTTCCATCCGTGACCGTTCATTCATCTTGGGGAAAATGATGAGAAAATAGCTCTCCTGATAACCCTGGATCATGAGCTGCATCACACTGATTTGATCATAAAGTTATTTTTTAGGTGCAAACGCTACTCTTTAACATGAGGGACCAAGTGCCAGCCAGTTGTGTTGTTGTTGTTTTTCCACAGGACTATGAACTCCCAGGAGGCAAGGGCTATCATCTACATCTTGCTGTCTTCCGGGTATGTAATGCAAGGACAGCCAATAGGCACTTGTTTTGGAAGGAGCCTGAGAGCTATCTTATCAGGTTTCCTGAGAATCTGCAGCTTAAAGAGAAGCCACTTGTCACTGTTCTCAGCAGTGAACAAGAGCTGGGGAATAGAACCCACGTCTCGGTTTTAGCAATGAAGGATTTAGTAATGATGGGTTTTAGTAAGAAAGAGAATCATGATGCTCAGGGAATATTTGCTGAATGAACAAGTGCACATTCGTGTACTAAGAAAGACAGAAAAATGAACGAGAGTGTAAACAAGTAGACACAACTTGACATTGCGTCTCGGCTCGGTGCATAGTTTAAAGAACCATGTGAGTTGGCATCTCTTCTCTCACTTGTGGAAACTGTAAAGTTAGTCCCATAGAAGAATGGAAAGTATTAGTGGATGAGAGAGAGTGGGAGAGGCAGGGCACAGATGGACAGACAGAAGCTGGATAAACACAGTTAGTTTTGGTTTTCTGCAGCAGAGCAGGATACCTGTTGGTTATAGTAATCTATGCTGTACTTCAAAGTAAGCACAACAGTATAAAGTCCCCATCATGTAAAGTAATTGTTTGATGAGATAAAAGAGCTTTGGTTGCCTTGATTTAACCATTATACATTATATACATAGCACACTATTATGCTGTGTACCATAAAGACATATAAATATTATGTCTCTATTTTTAAAAATGCTAAGGAAAAAGGACCATGTGAGTTTTGAGCTGGATCTAGTTTTTCAGCCAGGTACTATGCTTCCCTAGGTAAGTCCTTCTGGTCCTGGGCTTTCTTATCAAAATATTCTATTTTCTTTTCAAAAATATTAATTTTATTTTATGTGTGTGAGTGTTTGCCTGAATATGTACATACATATACCATGTGTGTACTTGGTGAGTTCCGTGGCACTGAAGATGCAGATGGTTGTGAGTCATCGTGTGAGTGGTCCTGGGACTCAAATCCAGGGCTCCTGGAAGAGCAGTCAATACTCGTAAGCACAGTGCCATCTCTCTAGTCCTGAAAGCTTGTTTCTGATGATATTTCAAGCTAACATAAAGCAACAACATTGGCCAACACCACTGTATGTGGTGTAGCAGGCTTGATAAAGTCCACAAGTGGTTTTGTTAATAAGGTTTATAATAGTCCTATGAAGTCTACACTGTTTTTATGGTCTGTAATTTAAAGATAAAAAAAAAACTGAGGTTGTAGGGTGTGGTGGCCCACGCCTTTAATCCTAGCACTAGAGAGGCAGAGACAGACAAATTTCCATGAGTTCAAGGCCAGTCTGGTCTGCATAGTGAGTTCTTGGACAGCCAAGGCTATCTAGAGAGACCACGTCTCAAAAACCAAAACAAAATAAAAAAAAAGAAAGGAAGAAAGGAAGGAAGGGAGGGAGGAAGAGAGGTAAGGAGGGAGGAAGGGAGGAAGGAAGGAAAGAAAATGTCAGGTCTCAAAGAAATCCAGGACAAATGGCTCACTGAGGTACTCATCTAAACACATCAAAAGTGACACTGGCCACTAGGTCCTCAGCACCACAAGGACTCACTACAGAGTCCTCCTGGCCAACACAGCCCGCCCTACTCTAACCTTTCCAGTCCCTGAGCTTCCCTTCCCCAACTTTTCCGACTCCCATGTAACTCAACCATTTGACTACAGAGTCTCTTGGTTTCTTGGTGCTCCGGGAATCTAGGCGTGCAAGAAACACGAGGATCAACCTATGTGACAGCCTGTAGATGAATAGAATGGGTTAATTAAAGTTGTAAGAGCTAGCTGAAGGTAAGTCTAAGCTTTTATAATTAGTAAGAAGTCTCCATGTCATTATTTGGGAGCTGGCAGGCGAGACAGAGAAAGACTCGCTACAGGTGGATGCAGAGCAAATAGAAATGATGGCTGCCAAGCCCACCTGATTCCACCTGTCTCTGAAAGGAAAGAGACAGATCTGATGTCATGGATCCAAACCTTCAGCTTGGAACCACAAGCTAGGCTGTTGGTCCTTAGGATGAAACAAACCATGTGTGTGCATCCTTTGGGGATTTCTCTGTTCCACTTTCAGAACGATTTAGACATAAACAGCGACACGGATGAGTGTCACCGAGTTGTCCTTTTACCTTATAAGAACAGTTCCCTACCGTGGTGTTCACCTCACCTGCAAAGGAAGGAAGGAAATAAATGATCAGGCCTTAAGAAAGGATTACTGGAGCCATACGAATTTACAGGCAATCAACTAATGGGGCCACTTGGCTGATGCCTCTGATTTACCCAGTATCTCTTGTTTGTGCTGCGGCAGGTGACCGGCTTCTTTGCTTCTTTTTGCCTGGCACTGGTAGTGTCAACAACTTGCCGTGGTTGACACGTGGTCACTTGCATTGATTGACAGCAGGGAGAAGGAGTGGAAGCTGGAAGGCATTAGCTATTCACTGGCCAGTTGTGATGGTCAGGCTTCTCCCAGGCTGTGGCTCCTGTGAGATCTCCATAACCCCCCTAATAAATACCCAGCTTTACTCTACATGGTGTGCCTATCTATCCATAACCCCCCCTAATAAATGTCCAGTTTGACTCTACACGATGTGCCTATCTGTCCCTCCTGCCTGCCCACCGCCTATCTGTTTGTCGCCGCTGGGGACCAGCCACCTTCCCTAGTGTGTGGTCTCTGGGACTGGCTGCTTTCGGGTCCCCAGCAGTGCTGGAGACTTGCAGCATCTGTGCCTCCCACCTGTTGCCTGCCCACACCACTCGCAGGGGACAAGCCAGCCGCCACATGGCTGGGGACCAGCCACCTTGGTTTGTAGACCTGCTGCATGGTCTTGACCCCGCAGCAAGCTGCCAGGGACTAGCAGCAAATCCTTTACATTAGAAAAGAGCATGATTCCCATTCAAATGCACTGAATGGGCGTGAGCTCATAGGCGTTAGAACTGGGGGGATTTCAGGCATTTCCTAGCTTGGAGCTTTCATTTTACAGATGAAGACATTGAAGCCCGGAAAAGGTAATTGGCATGGTCTGAGGTTGTATGACAGAGGAGGAGTTTGTCTTACAAGCCAGAACCCAAGTGCAGAGTTCGTGGCTTTCCAAATGTCCATGTTGCAACAACATTGTAAGTTTCTTTCTTTCTTTCTTTCTTTCTTTCTTTCTTTCTTTCTTTCTTTCTTTCTCTCTTTCTTTTCTTTCTTTCTTTCTTTCTTTCTTTCTTTTCTTTCCTTTTTCTTTTTCTTTTTTGTTTTGTTTTGCTTTGCACTCCAAGGCTCTGGTAAGAATTTTGAATTATGAAAGCTTTACTTATAAGGAAATTGCATTATATTTAGTCATTGCTGGAAATATGGGTGTGCATTTTGTGTGTGTTTTAATATGCTAGGCCATAACCTGATGATCATAACCTGCACAGGGTCACATATCAGATATCCTGCATATCAAATATTTACACTATTATTCATAACAACCGCAAAGTTACAGTTATGAAGTGGCGACGAAATACTTTTATGGTAGGGAGATTACTGCAACATGAGGAATTGTATTATAGGGTCTCAGCATGAAGGTTGAGAACCACTGCTCTAGACCTAAATACTCTTTTATACTCATTTTTTCCAAGATAAAAGAATCGGAATAGCATGCAATTCTTTTACTTTAGAAAACCAAATCATAGTTTTTGGGTCCCTGACAGGGATGCTCTTCTGTGCGCATGCATCTGTTGGGCTGACAGACCCTAAGGGAATGCTGGAGGGGTTGGTGATCTGAATTCTGTACCTGGATCTGGGTCCTGTTGGGTAATTTTGTACAAAACAGTCTTAGGGCTTTGGTTTCCTCGTTTTCAATTTAGCACATTCTTAAGGCTTTAGTCATCCTTGGGCCTCAGGGGTCCTTTAAAAGAATCTGCCTTGGCTGTCCTAGTCAAGGAAAAGAAGGAACTTTCTAGGTGCAAGGGTCGTGCGTAGAGCTAGTGTGCATCTGTGAATCAAGTGTCTCCCTGTGAACAATAAGAGGTACACACCCGGTACCAAGACATTGTGTTTCCCACAGGGATGCTTATTTGATTTTTTTCCAGGTCTTTAAAAAAAAAAAATCAAAACTGAGAGCCACACCCACTTATTACGGAGGACAGAAGAGATAGCTGTGTCCTGTTACACGCAAAGTTTTTTAAATTTAGACTTTGTACTGAATGACGAAGAACAGCGTAAAGACAATCTGCAGGGTCATTAAAAGTGGCTAAGAGGACACAGAAGAAACAGTTCTCCTTTCCTTGGGATTATTTTGTTGTTATGACAGCACAGGCCGAAGCAGTGCTCAGTAAGATGTTGTGTGTACTTGCCTTCTTGAGATCATCCTGTCCATAACCATCCTGGTGTGATTACCAATATTATAAATTTTTGTTCTCAGAGCTGTTTATCTGCATTAGCAATAAATGACGTAGCTGTTCTAAACTTGTATATTGTTTGTGTTGGTTTTTGAGAGATGACGGTTCATGGAAATGATTTCCCAGGTTAGCTACTCAGTCTTCCCAGAGCCCAGCTGGCGCACTCCTTATCTCTGTAGCTGGGAAGGAAGCGGAGAGGACCATAGTGA
>NC_022010.1:33984515-33986122 GCF_000317375.1 Microtus ochrogaster | reverse complement strand
TAATTGGTTTCTAGCCACAAATAAAGGTCAGTGAGTCTATATTTTGATATCCTAAAGAAGCTAAATAAGAAGGTGAACCCAAAGAAAAACGTATAGCTATCCTCCTGGGTAGGGGAAGTAGACAAGATTGCCAGGCAAAAAATCTCTGCAGACTCTTGAAGCAATTCCTCAGCAGGGGCCCTCCTCCACCCACCTCGATTTCCTGGAAAGTTATCAGTGATGACATGGGGTCCAGGGGCCATGAAAGAGTTGGGGGAGTGGACATTACAGGAACCTAGAGAGGAAAGCACTGTGCGTGTGTGTGTGTGTGTGTGTGTGTGTGTGTGTGTGTGTGTGTTCAGCAGCCAGGAGAACAAGCCCAGAGAGAGAAGCACTGGCCATTAACGTAATTAGGTCTTGTTTCTTCGCACTGCTGAAGCCAGGATCCTGGCTGGTTTAACTCACGGCCTTTGGAGGGGAATGCTGGGCGACATCACCACTAGCCCTATGCAGTAGAGAAAACAAATCCCTTTCAGACAATTTGCTTGCTTTAGGCTTCCCACTGAGCACCAGAAATGAGACACAAGTTTAGTCTCCCGGCTCCTTGCTCCTCCTTGCTTACACCTCTTGCTCACTGCAGAGTGGGCCCTGAGGCATTTCCAGTGCATTCTTCCCCTAACAACATAACAAGGTCTCCTTTCGGTTGGGCCCCAAAGTAGACCCTACCTTGTGTTCTGACTTTGGCTCTGTGGATAGTGGTGTCCGAATATAGTTCATGATCAGTTGGCGCTGCTCCACAAACACCATCTTTGCATAAAGAGAACATGGAGGAGGAATGGGGCATTTTTTAAAAATCAGGAATAAGTCTTTTGTCTTTTACATAGTCTGGGATGTGAGGCGTGAGGCTGGCCATTCTGCAGTACCTAACCACACTGCGCTTGAGGACTACTGACCTGGTAACTCGCAGAGTCCTAGGTTAGAAAGACTTGTCCTGTGGAGACTGGAATTCCTTATTTGGAACTCACAGCATCCCGGTGCCTTAAGAATCCAGCTTGACGAGATGCAGGTCCATCCATCATCATGGTTGCAGAATGGAAACAGGAATCAGAGACCCCAGATAAGGTCTCAAGCCATAGCTGACCCATGATGAAGTACCTTTTTCAAAAGCGGGGTTTCATGTTCTTGAATACCAATGTTGAAATTGCATTAATTAGCGTGCCAAAACTTCAAAGTCGCAAGATTTTCTTTCCTTTCTGTGAACGCTATGGTAAGCCTAGCATGTGTACCAGAAGTGGGGCGGGCAACTCAGAGCCCCTTTATCCACTCACTGTGATGCCATACGGCAGCCATGGGCTCCAGGGCAGAAATGGTGGATGGGTTCCTTTCAGCCTCCAACACCAGGCTTCTGGGTGCTAAATATCTCTCTCAGAGATAGAGATCTCCCCTTTCCTGAGGACTTGCAGGCATTCTGGAATTCAGGATGCAGAACTGGACAGATGGAGCAAAGGTTGGAGAATATAAGTAAGTGTAAAATCTGAGACTGAGCCGGGCGGTGGTGGCGCACGCCTTTAATCCCAGCACTTGGGAGGCAGAGGCAGGCGGATCTCTGTGAGTTTGAGACCAGCCTG
>NC_022010.1:33942288-33984085 GCF_000317375.1 Microtus ochrogaster | reverse complement strand
AGAGAGAGAGGCTGGCAGAGAGATCTGAGAGGAATCAGGCCTTGGGGGTAATCAATACAGTATCAAACAGTGAAGTCAGGCTACAGGCTAACTGGTTAGTTGGATACTCATTCTCCAAAAGAGGAAACAGGCTCCCAGAAGTCAGGACCTTTGCCGAAGCCACATTTATGTGTAAGGTAACCGCAGGGCAGGCCGGAGCGCAGCACTGATGCTGTTTTTCGCTACCCTGTGCTGCCTCCAGCAGGCCTGAGCCACAATGGGCCATGCGTGGGAGAGGCCTCTGGGCTGTTTATCCTAAGCCAGTGGGGCTGGCTCTGGCAGAGAGTGGAAGTGGGTGGGGTGGGGTGGGGTGGGGTGGGGGCTGTGGAGCAGAGGAGGGGCCTGACAACAAGGGCTACATTCAAGGCCTGCACTGGAGCCGGTGGAGGAGAATGGAAAGCTACAGTCTCTTGGAGCCGTCCAGCCTTGGCAAGGCAGCCCGGGGCCTTATAAGGAAATGTTGTTCCCTCTCAGCCAGTGGGACTGGGATAGAGCCCCAGGCCTGCAGGACAGAGCTGCCCTTGTGGCGGTAGGCCGGGGGGTGCCACCCGTGAAGCTCTCAATGGACCACTTCTGCAAGCTCAGCATTCCCTCCCAGTCCTGACACTGTAGCCCCCACTCCTCACACCCACCCACTCCTCAGCGCCCAGCGCTGATTGGAGGAAAGGGGGAAAAAAACAAAAACAAAACAAAGACTTGGCAAAGTCCCTGGCCTCATTGCTTTTTGACGCTGAGTTACCCAGAAAACAGATTGAAATCGAATTCTGTCTTTTCCCTGAAGGACACATGAGTAAATGAATCCCGCTTTGACCTCCTGGCCTCGCCAACAGCTTGTCTCTCGGTGAACACAAGAATTAGCGCTCTGCTCAGTCTGGTGAGTAAGGGCCAAAGGCTGAAACTTATGGACGGTGCGGTATGCCCCGTGAATTTGCCTTTCCTACCTACCATGGGAAAAAAGCAGCCTTTGGAACTCAAGGGAGAAAGGTGACTCTCCTCAAGCGTCTCACCTGTGCCAGCCAGGCCAGAGGGCCTGCAAACTCAGAACTGTGTTGAGGAAAAACACGGACTGCCCAGACCGAGAGCTATCTTTCTTTGGGCAAGAACTGTAAGCCTTGCTCAGCCTCCGGAAGGAGGCCTTTTCTACAGCCAGGCGAGGGACCTCCGAGAAGACCTCACTCAACCTGATATTGAACTTGGCAGTGGGGTGAAGGCAGAAAAGATCTTTATGTGGCCTTCGGCTTTGATTGTTCAGACACACAGAGATTCATGAGAGACTTGAACCAGGCTGCCAGAGCAGCTCTCCCACTAACACAGGAGTCTGTGGAGGGAAAGTCCTCTTGACTACATCTCTTAGTCAGAGTTCATTGGTGTGCTAAAACATCATTGACCAAAATCAACTCTGGGAGGGAGGGTTTACTTTATCTTACCTTTCCTGTTCTGCACTGAAGGAAGTCAGGGCAGAATCTCAAGGCAGGATCCTGGAGGCAGGAACTGATGCAGAGTTCATGGAGCGGTGCTGCTTACTGGCTTGCTCCTCATAGCCTGCTCGACCTGCATTCTTATTGCACCTGGGACCACCAGCCCAGAGGTGCTACTGCCCACAGTGAGCAGGGCCCTCCCACATCCCTCAGTAACCAGACACCATAGGCTTGCTTGCTTGCATGGTCTAATCTGACGGAGGCATTTTCTCAGGTGAGGCTCCCCCTTCTGAAATGACTCTGGCAACATGAGGTGTTTGGAGGAATAGAGGGATGTATCAGTCCAGACACTGTAGAAAAGATGACATTTGGGGAGCAGGTAAGGGTGGGGAAAAAGCTAGGATGGGAGAAGTAGCATTTTGAGTGCGTGGAAAGAAGAGATTTAATTTCTACAAGAAGTAACTACTTTGGAAAGACTTGGTTAAAGGGAAGTTTGAGGCTCTGACAGCGCCCGTAGAGAGATAGGCATAGCTGGATACAAGGGGGAAGGAAGGACGTTACTATAGGCATAGGATAGAAGCTTGTGATAGCCTCAGGCAAACTGGAAGAACTGGGGGTGGGGTATGGCCTTCCCCAGTTCTCTACAGTCAGGGTAAGCTCTTCTTACAGCCAGGGACGCTGTTCTCAGGCTGTCCACCAAGAGCATCCAGTGACACTGGGTCTTTGAGGTATGTCTGAAGAGCTGGTAATGTTTCCCTCAGGAGGGGGTGGGGATTGGCTGCTTTGATTCCTTTCTCTTTTCACTTTGAGGCTCATCATACCCAAGTCATACCGTTCAGAAATGTACTAGAAATCTAAGCTTCTGTTCTTTTGGATAGAAATATATATATATTTCTAGAGTTAAAAAAGAAAAGACACTATGACGTAGCCTCCTACAAGTCTGTCTTTTGTAAGGTGTCCACTGTCTGCATTTCTGTACTTGCCTCATGGCTTCTGATAGCAGAGCTGTTGCCTACACTTCTGCTCCTCCCCAGCCCCATGGGATTCCCCCTGCCCTCCTCTCTCTGGGGTACTGTCTCCCTATAGTGCTACCACTGCACCCAGAAGACATGGGCCCTCTGCTGAGTGGTTTGGCCTGTGTTGGAAGGGGCACAGGAAAAATGTTTTACCTTCAGGCAAAGCCAGTATCTCTAGAAGAGAACAGTGAAGTCCCCTCAGTGTTCCAGACCTGTCTTACTGTACAACACGCCCAACTCAAGGTGGGCAGACGTGTAGACTTGAGCTGAGCCTCACGTGTGGTCGCATGGCCATAGAAGTATGTCCCTGAATGGCCAATGCTCCACACCTTCGTCGCAAACTTTGACTGCCATCAAATTTCTTCCTTGACATTGCAGACACTGCCTCTGCACTAGAGGTTCTGATTGTGGCTCATTATGGGTTTTTAGGTGATAATGAGTTTAATTCTCCTCAAAGGGATGTATACGATCATTTTATGGTGTAGTGCTGCCGTAATTGTAAAGAGAGCATTTCAAGGAGTAGTCATCAGCATGATGATCGGGGTCCCCTAGGTGAAGCACACATTTGTTGTCGTCTTGGTGTTTCTCTTCTTAGTTTTTCGTCCCCTACCTATGCTGTCTGTCGACTGGCTAATCTCAGCCTCTAACACGAGGGAACGCTATTGACAGTTCTGCCCTGACCGTTTTCATTTTGTTTGATTTCATCTAACTGCTAATTCATTATTCATACAGTTATCCAGCGCAGTCATGGAGAGTTTGAAACCTCAAATAGTACGAGGCCAATTCAGCGCGTTCTCCTCTCCCACTTTGCCCTCTTACTTCCTCCCCGAAGCAGTGTGTGTTTCCATTCTCTGGCGTCTCGTTCTCTGGGATATTTGCAGGCAAACGATAGCCAGAGGTTTCCCCTGACCAGCGGATACAGGATGAAGCAGCGCTATTCGCACAGAGTTCTCTGGGGGGCATTGTCCTCCCAGGTGTTTCTCCTCAGAGTGCGAAACTCTGCTTCTCCATGCCGGAAGACCTCGTTTAGCACAGGCAAGCCCGGAGTAACCCCTGACCTCTAGCTTGACCCCACTTGAAGATTACCTGAGGGAAATCTGAGCTTAACATGTGGGATGGCACTTAAATGTTGCTTTGGTAGGCGCTTAAGGACCCTCAGAATGAGCCGGATGGGGACTGTCCTCTCAGGTGTTGGGCCAGTTCTGGAAGATCTTGGTGGGGAGTAGTGCTATGTGCCGTGAGGGTGGCTGGGGCGAGGGGCAGTGATGTCTTAGCATTCTTCTCTCCAAGCATCAGTCCATGTACTGGGCTGGACTGAACTGGATATCGTGTGGGGATATTTTCTGACTCTGTTTGCTCTCTTGTTGCTGGTCCTACCTTCCCCACGGATGCTGTGGGGTTCTGCCTTGCCTTCCCATCGCCCTGAAGCCCTTCTCCTGTTCTGTGACAGTGCTGGACCACTGTATGGCTTACTAGTAGTACTGGAGCTACACTTACTCTGAGAGGATCAGGATCGATCACGTCTGGAAGCTCTCCTCTGTGCATGCTGGTTTCTGGGAAGGCTATCTCAGGCCTATTTGGTAAATAATTCTTTTTTTCCTAACAGAAAAGGTGCCTTCCGTTTGTGAGCGCCATGGCCCTTTCAGGGCCGCGTCATTAAACATTCCCCAAGATCAGCAGCCTGGGACACGGCTGCTGAGCCACCGCTTGCCCAGTGTCCTACGGGTTTCCCTTACAGAGTTAGCAACAAGTCAGCACAAACAGAACTATAAATATCTTGATAGCGGCAGATGTATGAAATCCGACTGGGTGGGGAAAACAGATGCAGATACCCCGCTGGGTAAGAGCACAGGTTTGAACCTACTGAAATACTAAGCAAAGTACGTCAGGATAACATTAAAGAAAAACTTACCTGTTTGTCTTTTGTTGTTGGTGGCATTTTCATTTTCTCTCATCTCGTGCATTACACAATATATCTTTTCTGCGGTTGCAATCATCATGCAAATGCTATTCGGCATTTTGTGTTTCCACTTAATATCATATACACTTGCCATATTGCTCCAATCTTCATTTTATGGCTCCAGAGATGCCATTGTGGTGATTCATGGGGAGCGTTCTTCTTACCTATAGCTGGAATTTTATGTCCCCAGCTGCTTAGCATTATGGATACATTTTAAAGGAACATCTTAGCATTTATTTAGTTTTGTGCTTTTCTGGATTTTTCTTAAGATTGGATTCAAGGAGGGGAGAGTGGATTTGATCAAAGTTTGGAGCGTTTCACAGGCAGCCACATCGCCTCTGGTATAATGCCAACCGTGTCAGGCAGAGCTCTAAGCCTCATACCGATCCTATTGGCTTGGAGCTCGCGGAGCCAGGAACTAGCATGTCACCTGGTAACTGAGGAGCAGAGAAGACATTTGCTGAGTCCTCAGGGAAGCTGTTCTCGCACAAGTTCTTTCTGCTGACAGCAGAGTGTCCATGGGGTGGGCAGCGATGTGTGCGCTCCAGGGGTCCATGGTGTGCAGAGGTTATCTCCCCGTGACTGCCATGTGAAGGGCCTCTGAACCCAAAGTGCTCGACAGCGAAAGGAAGATGGTAGCGTCAGGAGAGAGGGCTGCCTGGGGTGGAAGGGGATGCAGTCACTGTATCCTTAGTGAGGGGATACTCCGGCCCTCAGGGACACCACACCGGGGCACACATCCTGTGGCAGATGTCTAATATGTATAGCACAATATACTTGCTGTGAATGCCCACAGGACATGTATCATTGACACCTACCCTGCATCCATTTGAGGACAAGACCCAGTTGTCTCTCTCGGTCTTCATAAAAACCCACTTGCTCCCAGACCCTTTTGAGTTTGATAACTGCTGAAAATTTGGGATAAGAAGAGGGATTACCACAGAGTGGGTGGCTTTTGCTATTATTTTCTTTCCAGTTCATTTGTCTGAACAAGAGGCAACTGAGTTCTTTGGTCTTCTTCACAGCAGCACCCCACAGTCTGGCGCCTTCTGTGTCCACCCAGGTATTTCCCTAAGCTGTACCTGAAAGAAAGTCAGGTAGAAAATATTTCTCCACTTTATCGCCAACTGTAAATAACATTGTCTTTACAGGTGTTTGGTAGGCAGGCAGGTATACCCTGCAGGTATATGGTAGACGGGCAGATATACCTTACATGTATATAGTAGAAGAGCAGGAATACATTACATGTATATGGTAGGTGGGCAGGAATACATTACATGTATATGGTAGATGGGCAGGTATACATTACAGGTTTATGGTAGATGGGCAGGTATACATTACATGTATACAGTAGATGGGCAGGAATACATTACATGTATACAGTAGATGGGCAGGTATACATTACAGGTCTATGGTAGATGGGCAGGTATACATTACAGGTTTATGGTAGATGGGCAGATTGGTTTGTTTGCTTCTGGATAAGACATAAAATCTGTTAGGGGGACAATTGCATTCAGGCCTCCCAGTAGCCACCACAAATGGATGGATAGATGTGCAATTGAATATTTGTGCTGCATTAAAATCTATCTGTTGAAACTCAGTCTTTACTCTGAGGACATCAGAAGGTGGTAACTTGGGAAGGCCTCATGTTTGGTTCATGGTGCAGGATGCTTCTGGATGGGATTAGTGTCCTCATAAGAGAGGCCTGGGGAGCTCTCGCACCTTCTACCACTCTGGGATACAGCAAAGAGCTGGCAGTGGTAGCCTTGAAAAAACCATCTTTGAGTAAAATCTTCACCAGAACCTCACTATTCTGGCTTTCCGACCTTGGAAATCCAGTTTCTAGACCCGTGAGAAATAGACTTACGTTGCTCTTAAACCACACAACCACGATATAAGTGTGTTATTGCGCCCCAATGGATTAAGGTAAAATCCTTATCCTGGTTTATTGGCAAACCAACAGACCCAGAGATGGGGAGAAGTTGCTTCCAGCTTCACAACTGGTTACAGATGTGTGGAATCGGACATCTAGTCTGAGCTGCACATCATCCTGCCATCCAGGCCCGGGAGCCTCACCAGGCATTATGTGTGGCGGACATTCAATAAACACCTGAACACCAGAAGTGCCTGAGCCCTCTGGGTGCCTGGATCAAGTAGTGCAGGATGAAGGATTTCTTATCACCCCAGTCCTTGACCTTTAATCAAAGGCAGATATGATAAAATATGTTGTGCATGTTCAGAATGGAATATTATTCATCCGTCATAAGGAACAAAATGCTGATACATACTGCAACACAATAGACCCTGAAGACGTTACACCCAGAACTCCAGACTCAAGGCCACAGTAGGCTAGGATTCTACTCACGTGAAACATTTACATAAGCAAATCCACGTCAAGGGAAAATAGTCAGGTGTTGATAGTCTTGGAGGAGGGAGAGATTGGCCGTGCAATCGAGTAGAATGAAAATACCTTGTAACTGTCTGGGGGGGGGGGTGGTTGTGCAGCAGAGTGGCGGACTGAATGACGCTAAACTGTGTACCTTATAAAGGTTAACTGTTATGCGATGTCACTGTCGCTTAGAGCCCAGGAGGACACTGAGGAAGTGAGAGTGAAAATGAGCTGTGCCTTTCCTCTTTCTCCAGTGAGCCTCAGACGTCCTTGCATGACTGGAATCCACGGTGCTGCGTCACTGAGCGGAGAATGGCATGGACGGGTCCTGACTTTGCTTACCGCTGTCTGGACACCGGGAGGTTTAGGCCTCTCTCTTCCCCAACCCCCCAGTCTACAAGAGGAAGACATGGTCCAGATTGTACCTGCAGCCCATTCTGGAGTCTTTGGGGGTAGGGATCCTGAGAGCAGAAGCCGTGAGGGGGGTCACACTAGAAGAGGAAGTGTTTTGTGTGATTCTGTAGAACCGTCTTTTCCCAGTTCATGGGATGCTGTGACTTTGAGTATCCTGTCACCTGGTTCCAGGGACAGTCACATAGAGACCTGCCTGGGCTCCTGACTTTGATGGCAAGGCTAGGGCTTCCTCCCATCGTGCTTCAACAGCAATGTAAGTCTGCTACCCCCAGTCTTTCAATAACAACCAATTGCCTTCCTGTGGTGTCCCAAAAAAGGAGAGCAGCCCTAACCAGATCACCAAGACTTGACCTGAAGCAGCATTTTCAACTTTCATAAGACATTTAATTGGGCTGTGATTTGGAAACTCACCGCGTATACATCAGTGTTGAGAGGGGACACTATGGACTCACTCATTCATCTTGACCCGTTTCCTGCCCGTCTTACAGCACAGGCACTTTGCTAGGCTTTAGGAAGAGGTAGCTACGCTCAAGGAATTTATTTTCTACCAAGAAAGACAGCCCCAAGCAGGAAGACAGGGCAGCAATTAATTATAAAGTGGACGGACAGGCAGTACAGTCGAGAGACACAATTGAGTTCATGGTTGGGAGTAGTGAGGGGTAGCGTGGAGGGTCGGAGGGTCAAGGAAGGTGGCGCTTATGCTGGGTTCTTTCTCAGGGACAAAGTGGTAGTTCCATGACCCAGTGGTACCTCAAACAAGGTGGCAGTGAGAGCTCCCTGTTCTGACAGGAGTAAGGCTTTTTGTTTTGTTTTGTTTTGTTTTGTTTTCTGTTGATGGTTACAATTGCTAGTGTTACCTCACAATAGTGTGTGTATCTCTGTTATTAGGGTTTAAAAATTCTTCGGGCTGGGCGGTGGTGGTACACACCTTTAATCCCAGTGCTTGGGAGGCAGAGGAAGGTGGATTTCAGTAAGTTTGAGGCCAGTCTGGGCTACAAAATGAATTCCCGGAAAGCCAGGACTGTTACACAGAGAAGCCTTGTCTTGAGAAACAAAACCAAATTTCTTGGAAACAGTTCTGAATCCTCCTTGTAAAGCACTGGGAAGAGAGATTTTCTTGTCTTACCTCAGGCCGGGGTCACTCCCTTCAGCTAGGCCTAACGGCATTAACACTTGATTCCTTGCTTAGACCCTCCAGTGTCCTGTCACCCTACTGTTAATCTCTCCTGATTGTCTCTGAGCAATCAGCCTGTCAAGGGCAAATGTCTTTCAAAACTCTGTTCCACTGACTGAACCCCGCTTTTTCCTCTGGCCATGCTCGGTCTGGATTCTCTTCAAAGGAGGGCAAAGCACCTGGAGGCTGGTGCTGGGCATTTGACTTCTGGGTCTGCAGGGCTAAGTCATGCTCCAGGCATGCTCTTTTGGGAGTAAATGTTTTCAGGGTCTATGATCTGTGAAGCCGGAGCCCACCACATGACTGAGCTCACTTGGCCTGTGCATCACAGCCTACCCGGGCAAGTCCTCGGGAACAGATATGAAGGGCAGAAAGCATGAGATGGGCTTTCTTACCAAACCCTTTCCCACCCGCTTCCTACCCAGCCCTCTCCTGTAAGAGCAGGTGGCTTTGGCTCAGAGTTTGGTGGTAAGAGTAGAAGTATTCATGCCGCCAGTGCAGAGCCATAGTCCCCACTAGTCTTGCACCCTTCCTTTGAATAGATCGTGTTGGAGTGTGCAAGCATCTGGCTTGTGATGTTTCAGAATGATCGTCCAGGCAATAATGAAAACTGTCTTATGAGGTTTCGTACGCCTAGCCATCTCAGAACTACCAAAATCCCTCTCTTGAAAGGTGATCATTTTGAGTACTTCCTACTACCTTCCTCAAGGCAGGTTGAAGCCAGTCATCTCTCTTAGGGTGGGCTTGTCATGGTCTTCAGACATGGTACCCTCCAAGGGGAAATAATTCTAGATATTGACTGATTAATTTATCTAACGGAGATACCACAGAGGCCAGTGATCCAATGCAAAAGGACATGGGACAGCGAGGTCTTAAGGCTGTAAATTCTACAAGGAGGAAAATAGCCCACTGGGGAGAACCTTGCCTAGGAAAGAAACTCCTTTTGTCGGATGCAGTGTAGTGGAGCCCTCTCTACCTCTCGTGGTGTGAACAACATGAGTTGTGTGGTTTGACTTCACGTGACCATGGAAAAGACAGCCTCTGGCTCCTCTGTTGCTCCTGTAGGTAGTTTACGTAGGGGAGCAAGGAACACAGGCCATTGCTGCCACTCCAGGGCCCTTCTCCCCGGCTCAGTTTTGAGCAGCTGATGGGGAAAGCCTGTGAACAGGGAGCACAGATGCGCCCTTCGCTCATCTCCTTTCTACTTGGTAAGCCGTGTGTTCCCAGACTCGAGCTCTGTAAACACCACTTTTGAGATCTTCGGCGAGGCTGCCTAACACCTGTACTATAATTGACTTAATATTCTCTTTAACTTGATTTGCATTATAATTTAGTTTCACCAGAAGAATAATATCTTGGAAATCATAGTTTTGATGTGATAATTATGTTTTTTCTAATATATTCTAAAACACATCTATAATTATTCCAATACAAATATTTGCACATTTATGGTCCCAAACACTAGTATCTCACCAGCGATGTGCACGTTTTAGAGAAGACTATGGCTGAGCGCAGAGAGCCCTGTGCGACCTGCCCTGTCTTTGCTCTGGGTTTGTGTTCTGTCCTCCTCCTCTTACATGTGATCCTTCTCATTAACCGTTTTATCTTTTGTTCTTGAAGTCTGCCAGCCTTATTCCTACCCCAGAGCCTTGGTTGTTTCTACCTCAGGGCCTTGGTTATTCCTGCCTTAGGGTCTTGGTCATTCCTATTTCAGGGCCTTGGTTACTCCTACGCCAGAGGCTTGGTTGTTCCTACTTCAGGGCCTTGGTTGTTTTTACCTCAGGGCCTTGTTCCTACTTCTGTCAGGAATCTTCCTGTATAGCTTCACATGTCCGATTTCCCAGACATTGAAATCTTAGCTCAGATAGTTCTACCTCAAGGAAACCTTTTCTCCCACCCCAGGCTGTCCCTTACAGGTACCCTTTATCTCAGCCCTTCTACCTTACAAGATCTCATGTGTTTTTCCTAGGATTCATTTACAATCTCCTAATCCTAATAAAACGTACATTTCAAGTTAGTTGTGATTGATGGGTTGCACCCTGCAGTTCTGTCTCTTGGGCAGGAAAATCACAATTTTGAGGCCAACCTGAATCATGTAGTGAGACTCTCTTTCAAGAAACCAAACCAAATATACAAATGATAACCAAAAAAGACTCGGAGTAAAGAATCTCACCTGTTTTATTTATTTCACCTTTCCCAGTACTCAGTCCTAGCTTGGTATCATTCAATAACATTTGATAAATGAATACAAACTGAAAAAAAAATTAAAAGAATTTAAAAAAATGAAAAAGGTTATCGGCTATGTTAAGGCTTGCTATGCATTGCTCAGTTTGTAGACTGAGAAGCAACTTGGACGTGAGGCTCTTTGGGGCCAGTGTCTGGGCCTATAAGCTCACAGGCCTCCTGACTAACCTGGCCAGCCACAGTGACAGAAGCTGGACAAGGGAGAGGAGCAGACTAGATCATCCACTAGACAGTTCTGAGCAGAGGTGCAGAGAGCAGAAGGGACAGCTCCTCCAAGCATGACGCAGCCTCAGAGCTCCAAGGAGCCTGCCCTCAGGAGACTGTCAGACTCCGCCGTCACAGCACAGGAGGGGGTGGCATTCAAATGAGGAGACCTGAAAATCCTCAACACACCTGTTTCACAACTTAAAATGGAAAGGAGGATTGGGTTAGAAGGCTTCCTATTCGTAGAATTACGATGATGTGGGAGTGATTTCGTTCTAATCTGTTGCTTTCATTGGTTAATTAATAAAGAAACTGCCTAGGCCCATTTGATAGGCCAACCCTTGGGTGGGTGGAGTAAACAGAACAGAATGCTGGGAGAAAGAAGCCGAGTCAGGCAGTTGCCATGATTCTCCCACCTGACACAGACACAGGTTAAGATCTCCCTGGTAAGCAACCAGCTCGTAGTGCTACACAGATTATTAGAAATGGGTTAATCTAGATATGAGAGCTAGCCAGTAAGAGGCTAGAACTAATGGGCCAGGCAGTGATTAAAATAATATAGTTTCTGGCCGGGCGGTGGTGGCGCACGCCTTTAATCCCAGCACTCAGGAGGCAGAGGCAGGCGGATCTCTGTGAGTTCGAGGCCAGCCTGGTCTACAAGAGCTAGTTCCAGGACAGGAACCAAAAGCTACAGAGAAACCCTGTCTCGAAAAATCAAAAAAAAAAAAAAGAATATAGTTTTTGTGAAATTATTTCGGGTATAAAGTTAGCCATGCAGGCGGCCAGGTGCCAGGAACATAGCTCGCCGCTCTTATTACAACATTACGAAGATGGTGGACATTGCTTCTGTGGCAGACTAGAAAACAGCTAACAAAATTAATTGGAGATGAAGAAAGAGGCCACCATCTCCTAATTCCAGTTCTCCAGAAACATTTGCCGTGGATTCTGTGATTCATCTCCCTGATCCTCTTCTGGATCATTGAACTTTTTCTTGCTACTCATTACTACTGTAAATTATAATTGGTTTCTCCCCAGGAAATGTTCCAAAAGACTCACGTACCCTAGAGGCAGCTTAGATTCAATGACTAAAGAATACAAAGGTACAAAACCTTGCTTCGACTCCAATTCCAAAGGGTAGGACCTCCTGGGGCCCCATGACACCACTTCTCAATCTCTCCTGCTGCCTGAGCCCTCTTTTCTCTTACACTCTAAGGCTCTGATCATAAATCTACATCTTCAGTCTTTCCCAGGGAGCCCCAGGACCGTGTGTGTCAATCCCAAAATGTCTGTGTCCTCATCATCATGACTGTGTTGGCTAAGAACCAAACCCTTACCAAGACCTTTACTACATTAACATATTGCTCTTCAAGGTATGACAAATCACATCCAAATAAATGGTGCTTGGTGCACCTGAAGGAATCAAAATGACTCAGATGAGCAGGGCATGGTGGTATGTGCTTGTACTCATCGTGGGAGAGCAAGGCTGGCAGATCTATAGAGCAAGAGACCCTGACTCAGGCAGATAGACAGACAGGCAACTCTTACTCAAGACAACAAAAGTTAAAACTATGACCTGGCTGTAGGGAAACCAGCGCCATGTATATGTGGTTCTTTCTGCTTGGTCCACCTGCTCACTGGTCTTCAGATTGCTCAGGGATAAAAGCCTTCAAGGTGTCTTCCAAATGCCTTCTGACCATTCCCAAGATGGAGTTGGCCTGCAGCCTGGCCTCTCAAAAGTCTCCTGCCAGGGAACTAATACAATTCAGCCTTTTCCGGGTCCAGGTGTGACCCACAGGTCTTCTTAGCTTACTCTGAGGTATGAGTGTAGCCAGCATCATCATTGGCTGCCAGAAACAGCCAGGTGCCCCACACGGGAGCCTAGGTCAGTGAATTCATGGTGTGATGAGTGGCAGGACCTGGGAGGAAGGTGACTGATATTCTTATTTTCCTTCTGGCTTCTTCTAGCTCTGTGAGTGTGCTGTTATGAAAGGCACCAGCTCCTACGGCCTCCATCATGGGCCATAATCCCTGTGGGGGTGAGAAGCACAATGCTTGCCTTCTTGAGCTTCTTTTCCTCATTTACTGCCCTTCCCTTTACTCTTGTTCTGCTACCATGGGATTCTAGTACTCTGCTCCCACCCCCCACACACACAAAAGGAAAGCATTAGTAGGTACACTTTTTAAAATCTTCCCCCTTTAGGAAACCCAGGTGAGGACACCAAATTTTATTTATTTGATTCTCACTAAATGTTTTATGGAGGGGGGCAGTAGCTGGTGCCCAAAGCTGCTCTGGAATCAGTAGATCAGGGTGTCAAACGTTGTTTAGCTCCGAACTGGATGCCTTTTCTTACACTGGAACCTAAGTTTTCATGGGGAGCCTCAGCAACTAACTACCATCTCTTTTCCTGTAATGGCAGTGGTGGTGGGACAAGCACATGGTGATTACTAGAAAGGAAACTGAAAACACTTCAGAAAGGAGGAAGAGGAGCTGGGACAGTGATTGTCTGTCGACTGGAAGGAGGACAAGAGGGGGTGATGACCATCTGTCAGCTGACCTCCAGAGCTTTCTTCCTCTCTTTAGTTTCTACAGGTTCACAATCAGATGCTTAAAACATCAAATGCCGTCATCCACAGTAGTTTTCTAGGTCTGCCGTAATAGCCACAGTGGGATGGCTTAAAACTACAGAAAGGCTGGAGCCAGGCTAGAGGTCAAGGGACCCCATGATCCTTGGGAGAGGAACCCGTTTCTCTCCTCTTCCAGCTTCCGGTGATGCCAAGGACTCTTGACTTACTGGCCATCTTCTTAGGTCAGTCTTCACGGGCCAACTGCTCAGTGTTCTTTCCCTTTGCTTGTCGCTCCAGAGTGCTAGTAATGGATTTCTCACGCCATCTATGATGCTCTCCCCACCTTTCCCCCAAAAGGCAATTATAATTCCAATGGTCAGAGCTTGTGGGGTTTAAGGGGTTGTTATGCAGTTCACTAGGCTGTGTTACAGTGATCTGCCTGGATGTGTTGACATGCCCTTAAGCGTGTGTTAAGCCCTTCTGAGTGTGTCTTCACTCTGCCCCATTGTCCCTTCTGTTGGTGCAGAGGGAGGACTCCCGAGTTATACCACCAGCTGAGGCACACTTTCTGCTTATTCAACTGCTAATGGCCCCTGAATGATGTGTACCACGTCTCACCCTCCCAATCCAACGTGGGGGAGAGGGACCCCCTTGTGGTGACCCCCTCTATGGTACTTCCTAGAGGAAAGTGGTATTCCTGCCAGCAGACCACTAAGGATCCCTGAGCCGCCTCTGTGAATGACGCTGATTCCAAAATTTGCATTTTCCAGAACTGCTTTATGGTAAATTTAAGAGCAAAAATCTGTGTGGGCTTCCCCCACCCCTTTTTAAGAAAAAATAAAAACTTTTATTGATTCTTTGTGAATTTCACATCATGCATTCCAATCCCACTTATCTCCCTCCCTGTCCCCTCGAATCTGCCCTCTGCCTTTGCAACCCCCCCCAAACAAACCAAATTTAAAAGAAAAACCAAACCAAACCAAACAAAAACACAGAAGAAGGAGGAGAAGCATCTTTTGAAGCTGCAGTGTAGCCCGTTGAGACACAGCTTACCCTTTAGTCCGTCCATCTTTACTTGAAAGTGTTCATTGCTAAGAGTCATTGATCTGGCTTGAGGTCTCCGGTTTCTGCTACGCCACTGATATGGCATGGATGAGGGAACATGCCATCCTCTCTCTGTCCCTTACTACCTGTGGCAGGCTGGAAACCTGGCCCAGGGGTCATGAGAGTGAGAGAAGCAGCCCAGCTACAGCACACCCTGCATCCCGCCTGGGGGCGCATACTAGAAATGACCCTGTTGTCGGGGTTGTAGGTGAGCCATTCCTGAGGGTGTCAGAGCAGGAGAGTTGACACTGCAAACTGTGCCCCCCCAACTCAGTTATGTCCCTGACAGCAGGAGAGAGGGCCCTGCACCTTGCCTGGGCAAAACAATACAGCTGGCCCTGGCAATATGAGTGTGGGTGACCCGGATCTGAGGACCCGAGAACAGGAGAACTTGCCCGCCTCCTTGCTGTAGGTTGTAGTTGAGTAAGGTTGCCTAGACAGTGCTGGAGAGCTCTCCCAGGGAAGTGGCAATGAGGGAAAGCCAGCAAAAGAACCAACCAACCCAGCCACCACCCAGACCCAGAACCAGGGCTATGAGTCAGCCCTTCCCAGCATCCACCTTATCTGTGAACTGTTGGAGCTTGTGCAGGGGATGAACCTATGGATCCCAAACTACAGGCTCTCCATGACACAGGATACAACAACAACAGACTAACCAAGAGGAGCCCCAGTGGGAGCAAGAATCTTTGGAACCACAAACAGATGGTGCTTGACCTATGGCCGGTGGTGTTGAAAACAGCCACACCAAGCCCCAAGACTCCTGTCACCATGCCTGTCTGCATACTTTATGGATAGTACTGAAGTCCTGGTGGAGATGACCCTGGGTGCCAGAAAGACAGTACAGCGTGTCTGAGTGCTAGGTGCCACATAGGAAGTCTTAGCAAATGCCAGCTTCCTGCTATCTCTTCTTAGGATACCACTCTTCCGTGTTCATGGGGCTACATGTACTTAATCATCTCCCTCTCAGGTTCCCCACCAAACTCCTAATCCATTGCTTCCTACCACGTAAAATTTCAAGAAAATCAAAGCTATTTAGTCAAATCCCTTCAGTGCAATCTATCCCCCGGCTTTCTCACAGGTTTAGCTCATTTCTGCTCTGCTCATCAACCCCAGGAGTATCTGAAGCCACGACTGCCTTTGTACGGCTGGCTAGCCTTTCGCTCTCTCTTTCTTTTGTCCTCTTTCTTGTTTTTGCAGGATTAGAGATTGGATCGAGGACCTTGTGCAAGTGATCTGCATAGAGTAGCTCCTGCAGCCTTAGGCTTTCTTGTTGTCCCCGTATCGTAGCGCTTGCCCCCTTTCTCGTAGCATCCCTGTACAGATATTACTGAATCATAGAGCTCATTCCTCCAGGTACTCTAATGTTTCATAAACGTGTCATTAGGTTGTCTCTATCTAATTCTAGAATATTGTCATCAAAACAAAAGACCCAACACATTAGAAAGTCTTTGTCCTCCTCCTCCTGTCTTCTTATCACTGCAACCCAGCTCTGGGAAACCACTTACCTGCTTTTTGTGTCTAGAATTTTCCCATTCTGAACATTTCATGTAAAAGGGCTCACATTTTAAAAATTTGTCTTTTGCATCTGACTTCTTTTACTAAATGCGATGTTAACACTGTTTAACCACCTTGTAGCATATATTAATGCTTTAATGTATGGATAATGGTCTACCACATTTAATTTGCCTATTTATCATGGATGTATACCTAGAAATAAATTACTGGGACATAAAGTGTTATGATGGCCCCACACATCTAGAAGCAGCTGAATGATGAGGGCTGTGACCTAATCGATGGATTAATCCACTCACAGTTTCCTAACTTGATGACGTTATTAGGAGGTTGTAGAAACTATGGAGGGTGGGGCTACAGTATTGGAGGGAGTGATTGTGGGGTATGGCTTTGAATGATACCCCTCTTCTCCCTGTCTACCACGAGATCAGAAATTTTCTTCTCCCATCGCCTACTCCAAGGTGGTTCATTCTCACCCCAAGCATGTTATAGATCAAAACCTCTTAAACTATGAACCAGAAGGAATTTTTCCTCCAAAATAAAAAGCAACTGCCAGTTTGTGTCAAATCGCTTCTCACGCGTACTTGTCACAGAGAACACAAGCTAGCAGAACGATGACTTTCCAGCCAATACTCCACTGGCAAACGTTGCCCAAATTAACTGTACTGTATTCCTACCAGGAAGACATTCAGTTTCCAATCCCCCCCCCCCCCCATAGGAATTTAAGGTCTGTTAGGCTGAGAGGAGTGAGCCTGGAGTCTGCCTGGTGCTGTCAGAGGTCCATGCCTACCCAATGAGGGGCAGCCACGAGCTGTCAACAGAAGGGAATACTTGGATGCTGGCAGGGTATGTGTACACGGAGACTACTCATTCATTTCCTAGCCACCCAGACCCGAACAATCACACAGAAGCTGTATTCATTACAACACTGTTTGGCCTGTTAACTCAGGCTTCTTTTTAACTAACCTTTTTTTTTTTGAAATGACATGGGATTGCATTTATATTGTTTGCCTGGGAGAATTAAATAAATATTTTAACAGTCCGTGAGTTGATGTTTGATTTTTTTTTTTTGAAGCAGAAGAAACATCTTCAAGTTTATTTGTTTAATCCCAGGATTTAGTCTGTTTTCTGTTTCTATGATGTCCTGGGAAGTTTATTTATTTTTTTATAGTATTTTTTAAAATTTATTTATTTATTAAAGATTTCTGTCTCTTCCCAGCCACCGCCTCCCATTTCCTTCCCCCTCCCCCAATCAAGTCCCTCTCCCTCGTCAGCCCAAAGAGCAATCAGGGTTCCCTGCCCTGTGGGAAGTCCAAGGAACCCCCACCTCCATCCAGGTCTAGTAAGGTGAGCATCCAAACTGCCTAGGTTCCCACAAAGCCAGTACGTGCAGTAGGATCAAATTAACTAACTCTTACATCTTAAATCAATACATTTCTAGGAACCTGTGTGTCATCACAAGGTTGTGGCCTACCAGTGGGCTTCTGGCGTGTCTCTTTTCTTCGGCAGCTACATGGTATCTCCCTTGACTCTGTCTACTCTCTCTAATCCCTGTTCTTGCCTGGCTCTATTCTGCACTGCCATAGGCTGCAGCAGCTTCTTTGTTAACCAATGGTAATAAAGCATATTCACAGCATACAGAGAGGAATCCCACATCAGGTATATAAGATTTTCGCCATTATTAAATAAACGAGTCCCTTGTAACGCTTTCATAGGATTCCCAGTGTCTGTGTTCGTTGACGTCATGTCTTCTTACCCTCTCTCCTGAGGAAGGCATTAGGACCCAGCTACATCTTTACCTGGAACAGGGATTTCTAGCATAGGTTTTGAGCTTGCCTGGTCAGAGTCCTCTTTTTTGGGGGGGGCTGTAATTTGAGGTTTTGCCTAAAACAGGTTCTAGTTGTCTCCCTCTCTTCAATCGCAGTGATGGACAGCGCCCCCCCCCCAAAAAAACCAATGTATTTTCGGTGAGAAGGCCCCTCGGTGTTGTGAGGTCTCAGTTTCTTTGGCAGGTAAGTGTTGGGGTCCTCACCCTTTCCTTCTTTTGTGTTGTCTGTCAGGTTTGTCTGCCTGTCCGATTAAGAAGGCACAATTTTTTTTCTGTTACACAATTTCACATCCCTGTTGACTATTGTCTCTCTCTACAAAAATGGGCAACCGCTCCGTTACCTCCACCCTTCCATGTCTGATCTCTCTATATCAAATGAAGGGGAGACAGTTCAGACCCGAGAGGCCTGCTGAGGAGATTGCAGCCACAGGCAAGACCGCGTATGCTGCTTCCCAGTCAGCTCCATAGCCAGCGCAGAAGATAGAATTCCGCTGCAGTACTCTCGGAGTGGCTGGTGAAGTTGAGCGGCAGCAGTAGCCCCTGTTGGGTGTACGGGTGGTCTGGGCTAGGCCTGCTGCTGCAGAGGACCAGCTGGCAGGGCACTCTGCCTAGTGCTGCTCAGCCTAGCACTCAAAGCATGACCACACTGGCCTGGTTGGTCATGGAGGTGGGCGTGGCCCTTGTGAAATCCCTTCCTTCTCCCCTCCCCTGGCCAGTCCATCACTATTCATGTGCTACTGGTGTGGCCACCTTTGGCCCACATTCACTGCTTCACTGCCCCAGGCCAAGTCAGCTGTCACCAGCAGCCTCTGTGAACCCCACAGACCTCTTGGAGGCCTGGACCCTGCTGAGCCCCTACTCATGGGCAGCTACCTGGACAAGCCCAGCCCACCAATGGGGACAACAGGAAGAACAGTGATCATTGAACAGAGTTGGGGAAGTCCCAAAGTAACGAAATGTGGGGGGTCACTGTTGCAAAGTCGATTGATTTAAAGGATAAATGCAAGATTATTGGAGCTAAACTTGTTCAAGATACTGCCAATAACACAAACAAGGAGGCTGGGGATGACACTACCACTGCTACTGTTCTGGCACGTTCTATTACCAAGGAGGGTTTTGAGAAGATCAGCAAAGTGACTAATCCAGTAGAAATCTGGAGAGGTGTGGTGGTGGCTGGTGATGTTGTAATTGCTGACAGGGCCGTTGGCCAGCACCTCCTCAGACTCCAAATCTACAGCCTCCTTCCTGGGGCTGGCTCCTGCTTCATCTGCCACACCATTCACTGACACCACGTCCCCTGGAGTCCCTCAGGCTTGAGCAGCCTGTCATAACCCCAGCCTCCATGGCTCCCTCACCTACCCCAAAGCCCAGCATGCTGTTTAGGATACTGAGAGCACCGGCCAACTCTTCGTCCCTTGCCGTCTCTGCTCCAGCTTATGCTTCTTCCATATTTAAGACTATGTTTATGGCCACTCCTAAAAGTGAAAATAAGAGCCCTTTGCCATCTAGCTCCTCAGCTACCACTTCAACTTCGTCCAGCATGCATGCACTATAACTCCTTTTTCAGTCTTAAATATGTGCACGTGATAACAGATACCTGCTCCTCCTTTGTTTATGCCTCACCCTTTCTGGGGAGAAAACCATCATTGTTATCAAGGCCCTCAAGTTGGCCATGGTAGTTATGGGGGTACCTTGGGCACTTAAGACTGATAATGGCCGGGCGATGGTGGCGCACGCCTTTAATCCCAGCACTCGGGAGGCAGAGGCAGGTGGATCTCTGTGAGTTCGAGACCAGCCTGGTCTACAAGAGCTAGTTCCAGGACAGGCTCCAAAGCCACAGAGAAACTCTGTCTCGAAAAAACCAAAAACCAACCAAACAAACAAACAAAAAGACTGATAATGGCCCAGCCTACGCATCTCAACAATTCAGTAACCCTTCTGGGGTCCTGGAAGATTTCCTATGCCACTGGCATCTCTTGTAATCCACAAGGAGAAGACATTGTGGAGAGGAACAACAGAACTCTTAAGGAGCTGTTGGCTAGGACTATTTCACCTGAGGCTAGGAGAGATCCTCATTTGACCTTAACAGAGATCCTCTTCCATATGAACTCTCTCAGTAGCAGATTCAACAGCACCAGGCAGTAACTAATAGGACCCTTCAGGTGTTCATGGCTCTTAGGCATCCTTCTTGCAGTCCTCCACAGGAGGTTATATTTGACTGATTATCTGTAATTCAAAAGACTACTGCCTAGTCCTCCCAAAGAATGCTCTTTGAGGACTGGTAATCAGTGATGAGTAAGAACTTATTCAGCAGGCCAACCTAAGACAGACACAGTCCAGTTGCTGAACCCTCCTGAGGGGGGGTCAACAAGGCCTGAGCAAAAAACTCTGGCTCCCACTGAGCATCCATGGAATAAATAATAAAGGGTGGGTGTGTAGGATGATAAGGCCTTTTACTCCAAGAAAAGTCAACTGGGAGTCTGCCTGGTGACATCAGAGGTCCTGGTTGTGCCTAGGCAATAAGGGCCAAACACACGATATTGTCTGAAGGCCCAGCAGCAGGCACCATCAGAGGTTCTGATCATGCCTAGCCAATGAAGGGCAACCGTGTGATGTCAACAGATTGGAATGCCTGGGTGCTGGGAGGGTATATAAGTTTTCCCCCATTGTTAAATGAATGAATCTGCTGTATTCCTTTTGCCAGACTCTCCGTGTCTGTGTCTGTTGACATCAAACCTTCTCACCTCCCCTTCAGCTACACCTCCCCACCTTCAGCAATGTGTGTATTACTATTTTTTATTATATCAAGCCCATTCAATGGAAATGACATGCCATTTTCTTGATGACCACTGATATCAACCCTCTCTTCATGACGTTCTGTTATGTGTCCTCTTTGGAGAATATCTGTTCCCATGTTTTGTCTGCTTAAAGTCTGGCTTGTCTATTATTGAGTTGTACTTTTAAAAGTATTTTCTTGGTGTATTAGTGCCTTACAAGATCAATACTTTGAGAATATATTATTCCACTCTATAGGTTTTTTGTTTGTTTGTTTTGGTTTTTTATTTTTAGATTCCATCCTTTTTTATTTACTTTCCTTTAATTTTTATTTTCTTGTGTTTCTAATAGCCCACATGCTTTTAAATTTTGATAAAGTCCAATTTACTTGTAATTTTGTTGCCTATCTTGAAAGAAGGTCTAAATCCAGATGATAACTATTTATTTTCTCCTTACTTTTCCTTTTAGGAGTTTATATGTTTTGTTCTTATGTTTATGCCTGTAATCCATTTTTGAGTTACAGTTTTATATATGGACTAGATTAGAGGGCCCAAATCACCTTTTCATGTGGGTATACTGACATCAATTCTTGAAAAGGTTATTTTTCTCTATTGTGTTGTTGTTGTGAAAAGTCAACTGACAAAGATTTTTTGTTTTGTTTACTGGGTTATCAGGATTGCTTCATTGACCTGCAAATCTCTATATCTATCTATCTATCTATCTATCTATCTATCTATCTATCTATCTATCTATCTATCTATAGACCAGCACATTCTATCTTGTGTACACTGGCTTTTGATTGACCTTAAGGTCAGGATGTGCCTGTCCTCCAGGTTTGTTTGTTTTATGTAGCCTTCACTCACCTACTCCTGTACATTTCCATCTGAGCTTTGGGAGCAACTACCAGTTTCTATCAGAAAGCTAAATGAGTCTTGAAAATGGTTCCCACTAAATCTATAGTTTAGGGAGGGTTACTATTTTAATATTTAGTCTTTCCTCTTAATTTTAGATTTATTCATTTTCTTTTATGTGTATGAGTGTTTTGTTTGCGTGTGTGTACAGAACCCTTGGAGAAAAGAAGAGGACATTGGGTGCATCCTGGAATTAGAGTTAGGGATGATCGGGAGCCACCATCAGGTGGTGGGAATTTAACCCAGGTCCCCTGTAAGAACACCAAGTATTCTTAAATGATGTGTCATCCCTCCAGCTCCTTAATTAGTCTTTCAATCCATGAACATGCGATAAATCCATTTCTTAACCTTTTCTATAATTATAACTTGTGGTTTCCTTTGTACAAATATTTTATGTATTTTGTTAAATTTATTCCTTAAGTATTTTATTCTTCTTAATGTTCTTATAAACAAAATAGTTATTTTTAATTGTTGGAGTTTTTATTGCCAGTACATGGAAATATAATGGAGTGTTATTCTGCAAATTCGCTATGATTGTTATTAGTTCTCCTGTGTGTATGTGTGTGTACATGTGTGCGTGCGTGTGAGTGTGTGTGTCTGTGCTTAGGTTTTCCTATATATAAGATCATGTCATCTATGTGTAGAAATACTTTTACTTCTTCTTTTTCAGTCTAAATTTGAGTTATTTTTCTTGCTAAATTGTCCTAAGTAAGAATTCTAGCACACTGAGTAGAAGTGGAAAATGGGCATCATCCTTTGGTTCTTTATCTTAAGAACTCATTCAACATTATATCATTTTGAAGGACATAATAGCTCTGCATTTTCATGAATGCTCGAAAATTTCTCTCGATTTCTAGCTTGTTGAGTGTTTTAATTTATTGTGAAATAATGTTGAACATTATCAAATATTTTTTGTGCATATTGAAATTATAATTCTTTTTAATTCTACTTCTATCATTTTCACAATGTTATATTGACCTTGCACCTCTGGGATGAATCTCACTTGGCTGGCTGTGATTTATGGAATTCTTTTTATGTATTGTTAGTATACAATGTTGATTAATTTATTTTTATTTAATGAATAAATAGGATAAAGTTTGTTTTACAACCACCAGTAAGATAATGTACCTTCTAGGTCATATAACTTTTTCTCTTCTATAATTATTTAAGTTTTGAAGAAAGTTGTCCTCTTTTTTTAGCATAGTATCAATTCATCATTTAACCATATGGAAATGCTTTTGTTGATATATGAAGGGCTTTCCAACTGCCAAAGTTAATGCATATTTTAGCCCTTTCTTTCTTGGCTTTCTATAGCATTCTACAGTTTACCACTTCCTTCCTCTTTGAAACTTTCAAATCTCTAGTTGTCTTTTTATCTTTTTGATTACAGTATGTTAGTCTCCTTTGAGGATACTTTTTTTTCCATACTGTTGCATACTGGTGACCCTTAAGATTCTGTCTTTCAAGATCTCCTGAGTAAATTGGGAGCATGGGGACCATGGGAGAGGGTTGAAGGGGAGGTAAGAGGAAGAGAGGAAAGCAGAGAAAAATGTATAGCTCAATAAAATCAATAAAAAAGATTCTGTCTTTAGGCACTTCTCATATTATATTCAGCCTAATGAATGCCATAGTATCTCAAATTTTACTGTTACTTGTATCCTGATGAATGTTGGGTTGTTAGTTTTCTTATATCCATTCAGTTGTGTCCAGCTACTTCCTGAATATACTCCTCCGTTTATTTAAAATAGATGTTTTTTTCATACAATATGTTCTGTTTATAATTTCCCCTCCCCCTGCTCCTCCTAGTTATTCTCCATCTCCCTTCCATTCTGAAGTCACACCCTTTCTGTCTCTTGTCAGAAAACAAACAGACATCTAAGGAACACTAATAAAATATAACATAATAAGATAAAACAAAACCAAGCAAATCGGAATAGGACAAAACAACCAAACAAGAAAAACAACAAAAGAAAAAGTGTAGGAAGCACATATAGGCACAGAGGCACGCGCGCGTGCGCGCACACACACACACACACACACACACACACACACACGAATCCCATAAAAACACAAAACATAAAGCAAAAATATGCACACAAAAGGACCTGTGAGGTTAAAAAACAAACAAAAACCAAAACCAAAAATAAAACAAGAAAAGACCTGAGTTAACATTATGAGACAAAGAACCTCCAAAGATGCTGTCAAGTTCATTTTGTGCTGAGCATCTACTGCTGGGCATGAGGCATATCCTTAAGAAGAGTTTGTTCCTACCTTGGGTCTGGCTTACCTCACTCAGGATAGTGTTTTCTATTTCCATCCATTTGTACGCAAACTTCAAGAAGTTCTTGTTTTTTACTGCTGAGTAGTACTCTAATATGTATATATTCCAAACTTTCTTCATCCATTCTTCTATTGAAGGGCATCTAGGTTGTTTCCAGGTTCTGGCTATTACAAACAATGCTGCTATGAACATAGTTGAGCATATACTTTTGTTGTATGATAGGGCCTCTCTTGGATATATTCCCAAGAGTGGTATTGCTGGGTCCAGGGGTAGGTTGATCTCGAATTTCCTGAGGAATCGCCACACTGCTTTCCAAAGTGGTTGCACAAGTTTGCATTCCCACCAGCAATGGATGAGTGTACCCCTTTCTCCACACCCTCTCCAGCAAAGGCTATCATTGGTGTTTTTCATTTTAGCCATTCTGACAGGTGTAAGATGGTATCTTAAAGTTGTCTTGATTTGCATTTCCCTGATCGCTAAGGAAGTTGAGCATGACCTTAGGTGTCTTTTGGCCATTTGAACTTCTTCTGTTGAGAATTCTCTGTTCAGCTCAGTGCCCCATTTTATAATTGGGTTGGTTAGCCTTTTACGGTCTAGTTTCTTGAGTTCTTTATATATTTTGGAGATCAGACCTTTGTCAGTTGCGGGGTTGGTGAAGATCTTCTCCCAGTCAGTGGGTTGCCTTTTTGTCTTAGTGACAGTGTCCTTTGCTTTACAGAAGCTTCTCAGTCTCAGGAGGTCCCATTTATTCAATGTTGCCCTTAATGTCTGTGCTGCTGGGGTTGTACCTAGGAAGCGATCTCCTGTGCCCATCTGTTGTAGGGTACTTCCCACTTTCTCTTCTATCAGGTTCAGTGTGTTCAGACTGATATTGAGGTCTTTAATCCATTTGGATTTGATTTTTGTGCATGGTGATAGATATGGGTCTATTTTCATTCTTCTAAAAATTAATTTTTCATTTGCAAATTGACATCACTTGGCAATAGCTTTTCAGTTAGGAATGGGACATGTGTCCACTTCTTTCAATTCTAAGACCCATCTTAGATCTGTGCAGACCTCTGTAGGCCCTGTGCATGCTGCCACAGACTCGGTCAATTCCTATGTGTACCAGCCCTGTTGTGTCTAGAAGACCTTGGTTCCTTGGTGTCCTCCATGACCTTCGTGCCCTCTCTCTCTTACACTCTTTCCACTTCCTCTTCTGTGGAGTTCCTTGAGCCCTGAGGGGAGGGATTTGCTGAAGATATCCCCTTTAGGGCTGAGTCTTCCAAGGTCTCTCAGTCTCTGCATATTGTCTGGCTATGGGTCTCTGTATGTATTCCCATATGCTGTAGGAGGAAGCCTCTTTGAAGATAGTTGAGCAAGACACTAATCTATGAGTGTAGCAGAATGTCTTTTTTATTGCTATATTCCTTTAGCAGACCAGTAGTATTTGGTTGTCCCCGATGTCTCTGACCTATCTAATCTCAGATTTTAGCCATTCAAGCAACATCAGATATGGGTCCATCTCATGGAGTGGGTCTTAAGCCAAATCAGATATTGGTTGGTTACTCCTTAAAGCTTTGTGCCACTATTGCACCAGTTTATCCTGCAAGCAGGTCACCATTGTGAATGGAAATGTTTTGTAGCTGGGTTAATATTTACTTTTCTTCTTTGGTAGTGTTCATTGTACCTTCTTGTAGCACGAATACTAGTTTACTACTTCACCCCTTTACTAGGGGTAAAGGCTCTATTTACACACCAACTCTGCTTATCCCTGTTCGATGGGATGTGTAGCTATTGTCTTCAGTAATAGAGCCTCGCCATTAGTTTGTGGAGAGCTACCAATAGCCTTGACAGGAGCTTGGGTTGTTTTCTCAATATATTTATTTGAGAATTCTGCAGGCTTTTCACATATGAAAAGTCAAAACAACACTATGAAGCTTTTTTATCCCCCCCCCCAACCTGTTCTTCCAGCTTGATATAAATACTGGCACTCAGAAAAAAAAAATCAAGCCGTTTCCTATAGAAGGTAAGAAATATCTCTGTTTGTTAAGACAGTTGATTGTCCTGACTCTTTATTAGGATGAGATACAGAAAGACTGGACACGGATGGTTGTATTCCTTGGCTGATAAAGAAAAACCAAGAACCAAGAGAGACAGAGATAGAGACAGAGAAATGGAGGGAAATAAGTGCTCAGCAAAGTGTGTCTTAGCACTTAGATTCTTAGCTGTCTGGGCTGCTGTTAGGGCTGATACTCATGTGCATCAATGAACATGTGTTTTGGTGTCTTTTGTGGGAGGTTGCAAGTGTCAAGGTGGAGGTAAGAATATGCAGTGCCCTGAATGTCACATGGAATATTTGACTCTTGTGTATGCAGGGAAAATCTCACTGCCACTGTTAATTAGGGTGGTGGTGTGGTTCAAGCCATATTTTAAGAGCATTTGAGGAGTCCTGCTCATTTAGACTTGTGTGTGTGTGTGTGTGTGTGTGTGTGTGTTTTTCCTCTCTGTTTTTAAAAGACATTACTGGATGAGTAGTATTCTGTTGTGTAAATATACCACATTTTTTAATCCATTCTTCTGTTGAGGGACACATAGGTCATTTCAAATTTCTGGCTGTTATGAATAGAGCATCAATGAACATGGTTGAGTAAAGCTCCCTGTGGTTGTCTGAAGCATCCTTTGGGTGTATGCCCAAGAGTGGGATAACTGGATCGTGAGGTAGATCTATTTCCATCTTCCTGCCACACTGATATCCATAGTGGCTGTACAAATCTGCACTCCCACCAGCAATGGATGAGTGTTCCCCTTTACTCCACATTCTTGCCAGCATCAGCTGTCATTTGTGTTATTGATCTTAGCCCTTTTGACAGGTGTAAGATGAAATATCAAAGTAGTTTTGATTTGCATTCCCTTGATGACTTAAGAAGTTGAACATTTCTTTAAGTGTTTTTCATTTGAGTTTTCTCTTTTGAGAATTATTTTTAGATCTTACACCCCAAGTTTTTTTTTTTTAGTGGGTTATTTGTTTTCTTGATATCTAGTGTTTTGAGTTCTTTATATATTTTGGATGTTAGCCTTCTATCAGATGTAAATGGGAAAAACAAGAAAGAATCATCCCGAGTGAGGTAACCCAGAACCAGAAAGCCAAATATGATCAGGGCCTCGCTCATGGAAGAAGCTTTCTCCTACAGCTAATGGGAAAAGATACAGGAACTCAAGGTTAGGCAGTGTGCAGAGTGAGAGCTCTTGGAACACTGAGTCCTAATCGGTACGTCTGTCGTCTCTGTTAGATCCCTCCCCTCAGGCTCAGGGAACCTGCAGAAGAGGAAGCAGAAAGAGTGTCCTTTGGACATGAGTGTAGATCCTTGTGGACACCGGAAGGTGCTGCTGTATTCTCTGCAGCTGGAGTTCCAGGAAGCTGTGGGCCACACAACTTGAGTCCCATTATTATTAACATGTGATTCCAGTCCTCTTCAAATGCATGAAGCAAACATTCTTCGTGGCTGAGCCAGATCTCCAGCTCCCCTTTCAGTAATGAAGTTGGTTCTTTGATAATTCCATCCATGTATAATGCATTGAGATAGGATGGTGACCTATCTGAGCACCAGAGAGACTGAAGAAGGATTGAGTTTAAAGCCAGCCAATGGTATATCATGTAGGAAAACCCTCATATGATGGAGGAAGGTCATTGGTTAAAAAATAAAGAAACTGCTTGGCCCTCATAGGTTAGAACATAGGTGGGTGGAGTAAACAGAACAGAATGCTGGGAGGAAGAGAAAGTGAGTTTAGACTCGATAGCTCTCGTCTCTGGGGCAGATGTGATGAAGCTCCGACCCAGGATGGATGTAGGCTAGAATCTTCCCGGTAAGCACACCTTGGGGTGCTACACACATTAATAGAAATGGGACAAGTAGTGTTTATATGAATACACTTTGTGTGTCATTATTTTGGGGCATAAGCTAGCCAGGCAGCCAGGAGCCGGGCTGTGGGAAGAGGCCCGCAGCTCCCTACAACACTCATATTTTAAAAAAAGATAAATAGTTTGGATTGTAAACATATATATATATATGAAAAGCATCAATATATTTGTCGCAGTGATAATCTATATATAGATATGGTGTTCAAGTTTTCCAAAGCACATCTGCTTTGGATTATTTTATCTGCACAAAATAATAGCAAAAGGATCCAGAAGCACCTCCCCCCTTGGAAGTTTTATGAGGTTAGATTTCCATCTGTAGCCTTGGCTGACCTGGGACTTGAGCAATTCCCCTGAAATAAGCATGGGCAAGATCAACTTCTTTAGTAAAAGGAAATCCTACAGTGAAAAGAAACAAAACCAAAACCAAAAACCAGACATTATTGGGTACCTTAGAGTCAGCGAAAAGTAAAAAGTACTGGGAGAGCAGTTGCCATTCTCTGGACAGTGGAATTCATATATTTAATAGTAACAGATCACTTGTGTGGGAATCTCTCCCTTTAGTAGTCAGTGAGCAGCAAGTGAACCTCTGTGAGTTTAAGGCTTTACATAGGGCACTCCAGGCCGTGAAGTGTTATATAGTGAGACCCTGTCTCAAAACAACAGCAATAATAGCAACAGTATCAACACACAGAGAGACACATACACACACACCAACAGCCATGGAGTAGAAATCAATAAAGCATTATGAGACACCATCATTATTATCATTATTGCAGGGTTGATTGATAATACTTGACTAGGTCAGATGGTGTTGTACACACCGTTAATCCCAGCACTTGAAAGGCAGAGGCAGGTGGATCTCTGTGAGTTCGAGGCCAGCCCGGTCTACAAGAGCTAGGTCCAGGACAGGTTCTAAAATGACAGTGAAATCCTGTCTCAAAAAAAAAATATTGGGGTGATGTTTTTGTATTCCCCAACTGCTCCAGCATTGAGTTAATGAAGTTCAGCCTTCCCTACTAGAGGAGTGTCTTATCCTTTGCTGTGGTAATGTACTTGCTGAAGCAGAAATGTGTGTCACGATGTCCCAAAGGCAGGAGCAAACAATAGACATGAAAGAAACAGGAAAAAAAGAGACAAAAGCAAAACCCACCAACAGTCACTCTTGGCAGGTGTCCCCCAGTTGGCCTCTCCGCCCCGACATCCTGTGACACTGCTGCACCTGGAAAGTCTGGGGGAGAGAGAGGCTCCCTCAGGGCACAGAATTCAACTATCTTTTTATTCACCATGATCTTGTCCAGGGTCTTCTTGTCCCTAGACTAAGTCACCCCCTTTGCTCTCCCACCTGCAGTATAGATGCTCTCTTGCCCCTTTTCCTGGGTTGCTTGTGAGCTCTTGAAGGCAGGAGCTGTGATATCTGATACTGTTCAGCACAGAAGAGACCCTCCCTCGGGACAGCAGTCCGCAGTTCATCTCCGTTGATGTGATGTAAAGCACTATCTTTTGGAGAGTGGGAAGAAAATTCTAGAAAATATCTAAAGTATAAAAGAAGCCAACCTTTATTATTCTTTATGGTCTAGATTAAAGAGTTATCACATATAAAATATAAAAGTCTAAACAAATGCTTTGGTATGACTTTTTTTGTGGGTTGATTTGAAATAATTGGGGATCACTGCTCCAGTCTTGCATTCATGATTATTGCTTCAAAAATCAATAACTCAAAAGAGTTTAGCTTTAAGTGGGAAAACTCAGTACCCAAGAAAATCTAGGGTATTTGTTTGTTTTAACCAGCATATAAATGCAACTGTGCAGCCCATCCTGTGTCTTGTCACTTATCAGGCCCTGAGAGTTACTTTGTTTCTCCAAGATAATTCCTCATGCTTTGATGGAGAAGAATTTCAGAGAAGCTGTAACTCCAATTGCATCATGTAATAGCAACAAGTGGGCAAGGAGGCTTTGGGGAGCTGGGTGCTCCCTGTCTTCTGGAAATGGAATTCAAAACCTTTTTTTTTTCCTGAGGGATATCTTGGCAAATATATCAAGACTTTAAAAAATACCATGCCATTGCAGAAACAGGTATATGTATATTTAGCAACTTGCATAAATATATACATATATTTAATCCTACAACACAGTCTATTACTGTCATTCTTGAAAACAATTCAGACAAGCATAGAGACACTGGCAAGGGAAAAAAGAAAAGGAAGAAAACTGAAGGAAAACCTCTGGCCACTGTTAAACATCTTTGATGTTTAAAGATTTATGTACGTATATCCCTATAAGAATGATTATTACATTGCTCCTAATACTAAAAGTCATAATCAACCCTAATGCCCAGCCATATTCAACACTTGATACGTTTTATATCGATTCAGAGTAGCATGAGCCAACCCTTAAACTTGATATGCAGACACAGATTACATTGAGATTAAGCATTGCAATAATAGAATGGGTTCCTTCTTGTGTAATACAGAGTGAGACTATCAATATAAGGCTGGATAGGAATGCCCAGTCTCATTCAATGCTTGATACATGTTTCGTATCAATTCAGTGTAGCATGAGCCAACCCTGAAACTTGATATGCCGACACAGATTTAAATATATTAAAAGTCAGTATTGTAAAATTAGAATGGGTTCCATGTTGTGCAATACAGAGTGATTCTATCAATATAGGGCTAGATAGGAAAAGCATACCTGCCGTATGGTGACTTCTTACGTTTTATTCTTAAATCAATAGAGGTTGGAGTACAGTTTTGTGAGTTTTAATAAGGTGTAGGTTTGTGTGAACACCACAGCAGTCAGGATGGATGCTCATCACGTCAAATACACCTTGTGCTGCAGGTTAGAGTCACATGGCCTTCTGATCCTGCCTTGCACCCATAGCGTTCTCTGCTGCTCTAATTCCCCTTTCCAGAGGGTTATGGAAATGGGCTCATGTAATGCTGCCGAGCTTTGTCCCTAGCCCTGAGTTATCTGTTTACTCTTCTCTTTAAGGAGATTTAAGGGGTTGTCTCTCAAGGGCACTGTGATCAGAACTCCCATCATATCTATATGTAGGTTTTTACATGAGCACATACTTTGCCGGTCCTGTGGTAAGGGGATTTTCATTTTGTGCGAACCCATCAAACTGTGCCCTTTTACAGTCCCATCATATAAGAGAGAGTGATGGCTATATTGGACTCTTCTCAGCACTTGCTATTGTTAGCTTTTAGAAATGATTTCATATTAGTGATCCACTCAGATAGGAGTGCAGCAAGCACGGTGTGTTTCGTTTTCATTTCCTAATGCAGAGCATCTTCTACACTCATTCGCCATCCATTCATCCTCAAAGATGAAACACTTATTCATAGCGTAGGTGCATTTTTTAAAAATTAGAAGAATTATTTACTCTTAAGTTCTGAGCTTTATTGATATACAGACAGAAATGCCTTCTTAAGACATGATTATCAATGGTCCTCATTCTTTACCTTGCTTTTTTTTCCTGACAGAAGTGTTCATAGAGAAATGAATTTAGTTTATTTGGTTTGGATGAACATTTTAGTCTTCTACAGACTGTGTTTTCACTCCTGTATCAAACACCTCTGCATAACAGACCGTTTTGAGTTAGTGTTCATGTGATATGACGCTAACTGGTTCATGCATTTGTATGGGAGAAATCCGATTCTTACAACACAGATTTTTTTTTAATTTTTAAATTTTTGGTTATTCACATGTACGTTTATGTCTGGACTGTGTGCCCCTTTTCAATGACCTCCGTGCTCATCTGCTTTGCAATACAGTACTGTCTGAGTACCTTAGTGCACACTATGAAATCGCAAAGGTGTCTCCTCCAACCTTACTCTTTCTGTTTTGTTTTGCTTATCCTAACTCCCTTGTTTTTACACATAGACCTTAGAACCACTTTCTTCATTAATAAAAAAATTATGCTTTCTTATTGAAACATTCTTAATTACCTATAATTATGTGAATACTTATAAGGGTTGCATTTTAGCTTAGTGGTGGCTTACACATATAACCCCAGAACCCTGGAGGTAGAGTTAGAAATATTGTGTTTGTGGTCAGTCTGGGCTTCATAGTGAGCTCCAGGCTATCAGGAGAGAGAGGTCATGACCCTGTTTCGAAACAAAGAAAAAGAAAAAGAAAAAAAAAAACAACTATTATCTTAATAGGACTGAATTTTCCTATCCACGAGAATTTTCTGTCTTTCTATTTGCCCTGATTTTAACTAAAGTTTATGATCACTTTCTGTTTATTTTCTTTGAAAGTCTCCTGTTGAAGTTTATTGCTGTTTTCACTTTGGAAATCAAAAGACCTTTCTACAAGTAAAAGGAAGGCTAATCAAGAAAAGAGTGGAGCTACAGATCAGGGGGGCCAATCGCTGTAACCTAGGGGCAGCCCCAGCTGCTAGTGAACCGAGGAAGTCTAGCTACAGATGTGGTAAGGGAATCTTGTGGGGATCAACAAGGACCAGGGAAAGGACCTGGTGGTGGGAGAGCATCACATCTTGACTCTGGTGGCATCAGAGTGTCAAGGGGGAATCAAGAAGTGGGGTCCTAAAGTAGGAGGTACCCAGTTTTGTAGGAATAGAACCATCAGCAGGAGCCTCAAAATGGGTAGGAATTGCTCCACACGGGAGAAGAACCAGACAGAATTCAAACTCGCCTTCAGTATTTTCCTGGGAGCATAAATCAGATACATAAAAATGCTGCATTGCTTGGGGGGCCGTATACCATAGCCTCTAATATTCTGTTCAAATAAGTCTTGTTTAGCCTGAGACGTGGCAAAATATTCGGTCTGCATTCAGGTGGCCTCAGCTGCGAGAAGAGGAGGGATGTTAGGGGTACTGAACCAGGTGCATCGTTGGTCATGCGTTCGTTTGTTTACTCACTTACTATATGAAAGGCATTCTTACTATTATTGCTACAGCCTGCCTGAGGAATGAGCCAGGCATTATGTTAACACATGCGTGAACATATCCACCCATCACACACACACACACACGCTTGTAGATACACACATGGGTGGTTGCACAGGAGGAATGGTAAGCATTGGTCATTTGCCAGCTGGGAAACCCACAGCACTCCTGAGCCTTGGGCACCGGGAGCTCCATGGATCAGTTCACAAGGTAGCTGCCAACATCAAAGAGGGACAGTTTTGTTTCAGAACCCCAGGTCTTGTGCCTCCAAAAAGTAAGTTGACACTTTCCCTTAGAATTAACAGAAAGGAAAGAAAAATATTTGAGTGGCCTTTGAATAGCTAAGCCTAAGTACAGGATAGACTGGACAAAGAGAGCACCTTGTTAAAAAGCAAATTAGTCCTTGAGGTAGTGGAGTGGGACTATATTTTTCCAACTAGAGAGCAGGCCAGCAACTTCTCTTCAACATCTAAGAGCAAAAGGACAGTTAGTTTGTTGAGCTTGAACCTGCTTATTATGCACCTTTATCAGAAACCATCGCTCTTTGCGTATCGATTTCTGGGCAACCATTAACTAGATATGACCTTAGAGCTTTGGTAATAGCTGGGGAACTTACCCAGGAGAGGGAAGCCTGCTAGTGTGGACCCCTCAGCCTGCGGTGAGTACTTTTCCATCCAGGTGGCATAAGAAGTGACCAACAGCCCAAATGGACCCCCGAGCGGCAGCTGGCGCTTACCACCCGAGACATGAGATGATCTAGACTTGACTGAGAAGAACGTCAAACCTGTGACGCTAGCTGCTGGCTTTGAAGGGTTAAAATCCATTTTCATGTAATAAAATTACTGATAGTCATGGTATTTAACTGGGTGTACTTTGCACTTGACAAAAAAGTATCCATTATCCTGACAACTTTTTCTCTCTCTGAGTCCATTTATATAAAGTTCAAAAGTAAACACAAGCAACCATGCTGTTCGGAAATCCATGCTTAGGTGAAACCGCAAAGCGTTTCCAGGAAATGGCAATGATGACGTCAGGCCTTGCCAGACCCCTGACAGAGAAAAGGCGTGTGACTGGGATGGGGCGTAAGAACCTTCTGGAAGGCAGGCCGCACTAATTTTTAACTGAGTAGGTCTGACACAGGCCTTAGACTGACATTCATGTGTGGAGCTGCGCATTTATGACTTGTTTCGTTTGTACACAGGGGTTTGATTTTACATATACAACAAATAACCAGGAAAAGGTCAAGAAAACCGGTTATTTGGGCTGTTATATCCAAAACTGATTACTGAATGTCTCAGTAATGTTGGTTAATATATTCCTAAATTAAATATACTAGAATAAGTATAATATACAAATTAAATTAAATACAAATTAAATAAATCAGAAATGTAGCAAAATATTTCTTTAATTCCCCACTCTAAAACACCTGCCTCAAAAGCACACAGCTTATTATAATCTAATCTGTAAAGGAATTATTATTATGTCATTCTAGTTAATTACTGTAAACGTTAAGAAAAATGCTTACTGTCTTCATGAGAATAACATTGTTATGTCATAAAGTCTGCACAAGAATACTATCATGTATTCAATACTACAGACTATATTTTATATACATTTATATATGTGTATATGTAGTACTAAGATATTAAACATCAAATTTATGTACTAAAAATGGTTATTGGTTATTGTAGATCTAGGCTAGAGGTTAGAGAGGACTCAAAGCTATATAATATACAGGAGTAAGATTGCCTTTGGTAATAATTAAGATAAATATATGTTGAGAAATTTACTTGATGAAGTAAATAATGAAGACTCCATTTATCTGAGGACAAATTCTTAGAGTGTAGTTAGGGATTATGCTGATTTTAAAAATTGATAATTTTAAGATGGTTGTGCTGGCCATAGAGATAAACCTTGTCTCAAAAAAAAAAAAAAATCCCACAAAAAATTCAGAGTGGGGGGATTGGTAGTTTTAGGTCCTCCTATAAGATTGGTGATTTTATTAGCCCTGGGTAGTTGATTAGGTTTCTGGTAGGCATGTTGAGCAAGTAAGTAACTAATTGAACGTAAATTCAAATAGAGAGCTGTTGGTTGCTGCCAAGGTATGTGTGCCACTACTGCACTCTTGGCATTATTGTGCCACGCTGATCATTGTGGCTTATTGACTACATAGTTGTGTAAGATTGTTGGTTGCTTTCTTCTTTTGGAAGCTTGTAATTATTTCTCTTTGCAATAGATAGAGGCTATTAAGAAAACCACAATCAAAATGCAGAGTTATGGAGCCCAGTTCCAAAAGATATATTTACAGTACAACCCCTACACCTAAGGCTCAAGAATCACTACAGAGAAGAGCAGAAAGATCATCAAAGCCAGAGGAACAGGGAGATTGCTGTTTGCTTGTGTTTCCTAGAAATGTCAGAAGCTATATCCGTAAAGTCTCACTAACATAACTGCCTATACATGAGCTGAGCAAGACAACAGAAAAAGACATGCAAACGTGCATGAGGGAAAATTCACAAGGTCTCAGTGTTACACAAGAATTACAGATAAGTAAGGAACACTGAGAGTGGGAGAAATAATTGTCCTCTGGGACGAGCACTCCAATTGGTTATTCAATTCCAAATGTTCATCCCTGGGAAAAATGCACATAACATCATCCATACTGAGCAAGTTGTACTTATGTACGTACGCACACACATGAATGCGTGCACACATCATATATAACAACAACTAATGGAAAAAGAGGCTGTGAATTTGAAAGTGAGCAAAGAGAGGTATATGGGAGAGGTTGGAGGGAAGAAACGGAAGAAGGAAATGCTGTAATTGTAATATATTCTCCAAAAATAAAAGGAAGAATTAAATAATACATGTTGATTTTTTTTGTATCACTTGTTTTTCAGTTATCTATGAACCCAGAGCTTTCCAGTCTGGAGCTGCAGTCTAAGCAGCACCAAGAGACCTGCTCCAGTTGTCTAGGGATCACTTGCTGATGTCATGCAACCGTCTGCTCTATATCAGATGCTCAGGAGAAGCGGTGATGCTATTACTAACCACTCCACAGACCTCTTTATTTCAAAGAGAACCAAGCAGAGATTCTTGGCTGACTTTGGAATTGTTCACTAGTTTTCAAGCTTTCTTAAAGAGCGGTTTGGCCCTGTAACAGCTAGAAAAGTCAAAAGCAAAGTTTTTGATTAGCTTAGCCCTTCACTTGAAGCCAGTGGGAGAGATGGGCTCGCTTTCTTAGTAACAGCAAAACACCGAGAAACTGAAACTTTTCCACATGAGTTTAGGTCTGTTTTTGATGTTTTCTACACAAGTGTGTTATATTCTTATTAGAAAATTCCTAGAAGAGTTCAGAAGAGACTGAAGATGGGGAAAAAAGCCACTGAGAAAGAAGCCTGACCTCCAGAAAAAATCACTGTTGAATTTTCGTGTCTTTAGTCTACGTTTGCACGGTGTTCCCAAAATGGGCACCCTGCAAATACCATTTTGAAGCTTCCTGTTTAACACTCAGCATCACGCTATGGCTACTTTTTCACAGTAACAATTCTTCAGTAACATAATTCCTACCGCCTCTCTAACATAGCATTGTATAGAATAATAATATAACAGTTTAAAGTCATTCTGCTTGTTGGCTATTTGTCTTATTTACTTGCTGCTGTTATAATGTTTCAATAATTATCATTGTGAAAAAATTTTTTATATAAACAACATCACCATCACCTTAGAAAAAGCTTCTAGGAGTAGAATCACTGGGTGTGGGTCAAAGGGTATGCCTACTTTGAATACTTTTGGTAGTATTTTCCAAATTGCCTTTCAGAAAAATTGCCTCAATTTATACTCCCACAAGAATACATAAATGTATTTCTGTAGTCAAGCCAATACCAGATGGCCTAATTTAAATAAACAATTTTATTATATTAAGATTAATTTTTTATTTTTTTTAACCTTTCTGTTGATTTGATTGCTTTAGCTGTGCAAAGAAAAATTTTATGTTATTTCTCCTGCTAGAGCTATAATGATAGATGGAAACTTGAGGACTCAGAAGCCTCGGTATGTACACATCTTAACAATTTTCCAGCTAAAACATGAAGGGGGTCAACTATTAGGAAGAGAGAATAGATTTGTCTGCATTAGCATTACATCCGGCAGGTCACGTCTTTCCTTTAAGGAACGCCCCACTAGGTGTAGCACATGCATGTGTTGTTAAAGTCCCTAACAATCATTCACAGAAATGAGGAATCCAGAAAACCTCGTGTATCGATTCACCAAATCAACAATTCCTTGGCAATCTATTTAGAAGACCCTACAGGGGACGGCTGTGGGCAGAGGTTAGGCTGCCCATTAGCCTGTGCAAAGAGCTCCTCATGCAGCAATCACAATCTGTTTGCCGGCCCCTCAGACACTGGTTTCTCTCTTTGAGGTTAGGGAGGTGGAAAGCTTTTTACCCCTCAGCCAAGGGCAAAGCACTTAGAAGCACAATGGAGAAGTTAAACCTGGAGGAGAGGGAGATTGGTGCAAAGCAAACCTTTCTACAAGGGTGTTGGGCGCCAGGCATGGGATTCTGTTTGCTTGAAATAATTTTTACACCACAAAATGCTCACACAACAAAACAACTGGGACAATGCTTTGGTGCCTTCTGTTTGAATTTGATTTATTAGAGATGGCTTAACTAATGAGGCTTCTGGAAAGAACTTAGATCAAAGTAGCCTGGAGAAGTTTAGGGGAAGTACGGGTTTGTCTTTTGTTTCAGAGCTCTGGAGGGTCGAACTGAGAAGGTTGATAGGTGTAAGCAACAGAAGGCTGTTTTTAGGAGGCCCAAGGAAAGAGATTTCTAGCAATAACAGTTGCACCAAAAAGTAGAAAGAACACCTTTTCCAAGCTGTTCCTGGAGACCATTTAGGACCATGGAGAAGCCATGGCCATTATCTTGGGGTCCAAAGTGGGTTGGGTGGACATAAGTTACAGTGGGTGGCTCAGCCAATGACTACAAACAGAGGAAATTTCAATTTATTAATCTCCAAATGGCTTATTGGCATTTAAAGATTGAACCAATCAAATATGGCTCACAGCAGTAAGAAACCAATGGGTTGGTTTAGGCTGGAGCAGTGATTTCCAACCTGTGGGTCACCTAAGACCATCGGGAAGCACAGACATTTACATTACAATTGATAACAGTAACAAAATTTCAGTTATGAAGTAGCAACAAAATAATTTAATGGTTGAGGGGTCACCACAGCATGAGGAACTGTATTAAAGGATCGCAGCATTAGGAAGATGGAGAAACACTGGACTAGAGTGTTAGGTTAGGTTGTTCTGAATCATAGGAGAATTTTTTACAGAAATTTCCCTGGGAACTACACAGCTCTCCAAGGTATCCCCCCTTCAATTAGGTACAATGTCTACTTTAACTTGCACCTCCAGTTCTCAGCATTGAGCTCCTAGTGCCTGCAAGACAAAGGAGGGAGCACAGAAGATGCTCCTCCTAGATAGCTTTCTGTTGCTGTGACAAACATATCCCATCCAAAAGTAACCTTAGAAGGAAGTGGCTTATTTCATTTACTAGGTTACAGTCCACTGTTGAAGGAAGCCAAGGCAGAAACTTAAGGCCAGAATCTGAAGCAGAAACCATGGAGGAAGGCTGCTTACTGGCTTGTTTCCAGGTTCCTCTTCAGCTACCTTTCTTGTGTAGCCCAGGCTCATGTGTGTGAAGGTTGTTCTGCCCTCAGTGGGCTGGGCCCTCTTACATCAACTAGTCATCAAGAAAATGCCCCCTAGACATATCTACAGTCAATCTGATGGAGGCAGTTCTTCAATTCTGAGTCCGTCTTCCTAGCCATTATATTCACTTTTCTGGGCTTTTCTTGATGTTACATCTACTTATATCTTTTGGCTAGAACTCATCACCTGGTCTTCTCTGGTAGTGAGGCAGAGTGCCAAATATAGTATTCTGTTCACTCAAAAGAGACTCATGAAATAGGTCTTATCCCATTGTGGGAGGAGACAGTGCTTTTCCTTAGTATTCTGCTTTGGTGGAAAATCAATGAACTTCATCATATCAGAGAAGAAATTGTATTGTACCTTGATTTATGCTTTACCATATAGACAACTGATTTGATCTAATTTTGGCAATATTTTTCTTCCTCCACAGTTGAAAAAAAGTTTCTTTTGACTCAGAAATTGGGGTATGTTCTCTGCGTTTGTATCCACATCTTCACTTAAAATTATTGTCGTGTTTAATACATGTAGAATGTATTTTACATGCGTAGAAATGATTTTATTATGGCTGACATTTTGCACATACAATATGTGGTGAATTGACTAAGAATGGCCCCTCTAGGCTCAGATGTTTGAATGCTTGGTCACCAGGGAGTGGCATTATTTGAAAAGATTAGGAGGTGTGGCCTTGTTGGAGGAAGTGTATTACTGGGGTTTTAAAAGCCCAGGCCAAGTTGAGGCTTGCTCTTCCTGCTGCCTGTGGAACTGGATGTAGAACTCTCTGCTCCTTCTCCAGCACCATGTCTGCCTGCCTGAGTGTCTCTGTGCTTCCTTTGATAGTAATGGACCAAACCTCTGAAACAGTAAGCAAGACCCAATTAAATGCTTTCTTTTATACGAATTGTCTTGGTGGTGGTGTCTCTTCACAGAAGCTAAGACACAATGTGATTTCTTCATATTCAACTCTTAACCTTTCTCTCAGGTAGTGCTGGCCATCTGCTTCTTTTGCTTTCCTTGCTATCCCGCCCCCTGCCTTTCCCAGTAGACCCTTTAGTTCCCATGACCCTTTCTTTTCTTCCCGGCCCCCTGGCTTCCTGTCTGAGAGAAGACACGCACTGTTTGTATCTGTGGAACTTCTTTCACTTGCAACAATGATCTTCATTAGTCTCCAGCCTTCGTCTAATTCCTGTATTTTAGGAAAGGATTGTCAAGGGTAGTTTCTAAGGTATAAGCCTAGTTATGACTTAGTCCTGGGATCTCTGGATACTTACTACTGAGAACATGGCTGGATTAGATATCGAGACCATATGCTTGGCGAAATTTTGAACAACGAAATTCTCTCTCTTGTAGTTGTAGGCCAGAAGCCTAAGTTCAAGATGTCAACAGACTTGGGCCCTCTGAGGACAATCTGTCCCAGGCTTCCTTCTGAGCTTCTGGTGTTTTGATAAAAATCTGGCCTTCCTTGGCTTGAAGAAGAGACATTCTGATCTCTGTCTGCCTCGTCTACATATGTTCTCTCTGTGTGTCTCTTGGTGTCCAGATTTCTCCTTTTTATAAGGACACCGAGCAATCTGATGAGAGCCCACTCTGATGACTTCATCCTAACTCAATTGCCCCAGAAAAGACGTGATTTCCAAAAAAGGTCCTAGTCTGAGGTCCAAGCAGAACCAGAACTGCGACGCATAGTTTGAGGGAACACCATTCAACCCGTCACAAGGGAAACACTGTTGTTCTGGGCACAGACTTAGATCAGCAGCTTAGGCTGGCATGGTGCCCACATGTGCCCACACCCATTTGCTGCCCAGCAACACGCTGCTCTCACTGTGGATCAGGGGCAAAGCTCTTGAGTGAAATCAGCGCCGTGTAAGGACTAAGTAGGAAAGACAAGCCCTGTTCTTACTCCAAACATCAGGGAACGAGTGACAAGTTTCTTTCTGTAGTGAGCTGCAGGAGAGGGTGTGTGGTGTCACAAGTCCCTCACCATTGTTTGTGGTGCTCTGCTCTTTCCAGTGGCACGTGTGTAGTCCTGGGATAGCAAGAGAACACTGGGGACAAAGAAGCAAGAGACATGACTTTAGATGCCCACTTTCTAATTGGACCTGGGAGGGAGGTGGCCTGGAAGCCTTAAGTTCTAGAATACATTGAATTTCTGAGTGACAGTTGATGGTGTTAACATAGACAATGTTAATAGAGGAACCTGTGACCACAAAGGTCTGTGTGGCTTTCTGGGACTTCAGTGTGGCGCAGGACATTGAGAGAGCTCAGAAGCCATGGCTTAGGAGCCGATGGTGATGGCTGTAGCTTGGGCTTATCTCCACGCCCATCTAAACATCTATTTTCTGCCATCTAGCTATCTATGTCTTATACACACACGGATGCACACACCTTTGCTTTGGTGTGGGGGAGGGAGACATTTTTAATGGCCAGGTCCTTACTTTTTCTTTTGTTTTATTCCTGGAAAAAGATGAAATCGTCGATTTATTCTGTACGCGTTATAAACACTAGAAAGCAGAGGCTCAACCGAAAGCTTGGTCACAAATAAATATCCAGTGAGGGAGGAGGAGGGCGGGAGGAAACTGTTATTGATTGGCTTTGTAAAAATCTGCTGCTGAATCGATAGCAATTTCTGGAAATGCCAGACATTAATTTTGTGTGGCTTGAACAGCGGAGATAATAATAAACGTACTTACAAAGTGGGCCTCCTGACACTATTTCCTTGAGCCCCTTAAAATAATGCATGTGCCTGAGGCGTACGAAAGCCCCAGGAGACAGAGTGAATATACTTTGACGGGAATGCCAGCCGAGCTGACCCCCACTTATGTCCCGTCTTTGCTGGAGGTGGCACTTGGGTAGGCATAGCGTGGAGAAAAGAGGCTCATTTAGGAAGGGCAATAGAATGAGGTGGGTCCTCACAGTCTCAAGGATAGAAAACTTTTTACCTCTCTCTCATGTTTTCTCATCCCTGCCTCTGCCAGCTTGCCTGTTCCTTCTTCCTGGTTTGTGATGGCGGATGAGGCAGTCATCCCGAGCTCAGACCTCTCTCTGGAAAGCCAACTGTAATGCCACTATTGCATATGGCTTCCTGCAAAGCCAACTGCAATGATACTATTGCATATGGCTTCCTGCTGAACTGGGAACAGATAGAAGTCACTTTTCCATACTGCGCCTTCACTTGGTTTGTCACAGTCAGCAAGAATTTGCACTACTGATTTGAACAGTGAGAAAGGGCGTTGGTTCTATCAACCAGAGGATTTCTTGTTCTCTTGCTATGTGTTATCATTACATAACACTTGCAGTATTCTGAGTTGTCATGGTGTTAAAAGCCAAACCATGTCCTCCCATAGTGCCTGGCTTGGTGAAGCCTGATACTTTCTCTCCAACAATCAAGAAACCATATTTAATGAGTTAGTCCTGGAAATATAATTCTTTTTT
>NC_022010.1:33940672-33941968 GCF_000317375.1 Microtus ochrogaster | reverse complement strand
AGGTGTGTGCCGCTACCACCCAGCTGAAATATAGCTCTTTAAATACTTGAACTTGAGAAGTCAAAGAAACTTCTTGATTGAACTAATTAATATGTGGAAAAAATTTAAGTTAATTATTCAGTTACTTTTCTTTCTGTATACATTGTTCCAGGGCCTATACAGAAAGCCAAAGTGTTACTCCTGGCTTCATATCTGTCCTAGTTGGCGTTCGTTAACTGTCAACTTGTCACATTCTAGGGTCACTTGAGGAGTCTCAGTTAAGGGATTGCCCAGATGAGATTGGTTCACCCATTTGTCTGTGTGAGATTGTCTTGATTGTTGACTGCCGCTGAGGGCCAAGTCTACTGTGGGCTGCAGTACCCCCAGGCAGATGGCCCTCAACTGTGAAAGAAAACAATGTGTATAAGCTGGCCTGTGAGGAAGGCAGCACTCTCTGTGGTTTCTGTTTCAAATTCATGCCCTTTGACCTCCCTCAATGATGGATCGTAACCTGTAGGCTGAACCAAATACTTTTCTCCCTAACTTGCCTTCTGTCAACAGCACTGAAGAAACTAGAACACTCCCTGAAGGAACTCACAGTCTGTACATGGAGATCAATTCATGCTCACAAATTGCCTCTGTGGATGTAGGATGCATTCCACATCACAGAAAGGCCACAGATCATTCAGCTCATGAAAATTCAAAAGGAAGCTGAAGAGTTAGGCTCCAGTTTCTGAGTGCTTAGATGTAGATGGAAAAAAAATGAAATGTTGAGTTGTCTCTCTGCATAGAGTGGCGGAAGGAGGAAGAGGCAACAAGAAATAGAAGCTTTTCCAAGGAATATGAGAGAGGTGGGAGTTCCAGAGTGGAGGAGCCGAAGCGGGGAGCTTCAGATGGACAGTGAACCCTTTACACATCACACGGTAGGTCTCTATGCTGTTTCAGAGGCTTCAGACGGGTAGTGAACACTTCACACATCATGCGGTAGGTCTCTACGCTGCTTCAGCAGCTTCAAGATGTCACAAGAATGAAAACGGCATAGTCTGTCAGTATTTCGCAAGTGGCATCACAGTCTGCTGGGATGACACTGAGTTGAGCCGTTGCAAAACCACTTCAGATTTCAGAGGGACACAGGCTCGTAGGAAGATGCATAGGCTCTGATCTTTGCATTCCTCCTGCTTGAGGGCAACTAAACACCCCGGAGAATAAACACAAAGCCAGTACGAAGGTATTTTGATAGGTAGAGGAAAGGAGACTAGCTAGGGGCCTCAAGACCCGAGGAGGTGAAGAATTGTCAGTTTTCCAATGATACTCTTG
>NC_022010.1:33935606-33940441 GCF_000317375.1 Microtus ochrogaster | reverse complement strand
TTCCTTCCTTCCTTCCTTCCTTCCTTTCTCCTTCCTTCCTTCCTTCCTTTCTCCTTCCTTCCTTCCTTCCTCCCTTCCTTCCTCCATCCTTCCATGCCTTCCTTTATTCCTCCCTACCTCCCTTCTTCCCTTCATTCTTTCCTTTCTTCCTCCTGTCCCCCTTCACTCTTCCCCCCTCCCTCCCTCTTTCTTTTTTTCTTTCTCCTATAGTTTTGGAACCAGCAACACCAGCAGTTGTGGGACCTATGGACACAGACAAAACAAATATAAATAACACAGTCTTCTCCCGCAAAATTCTAGTTTTTCTGGTCAGAGATGGAAGAAGGGGGAACAAACCCCAAACCGAAAACTTTTGAGTGAAACGATTCTGTCTCAACCAAACTCCACAAAAGTCATGGACTTTCTTCCACGAGTGCCAACAAAAGCCAAGAAAGAACCCATAGAAAGCACAGATTTCAGGGTGGTGAGCTGACTGACTGGGTGACGGCACTTGCCACCAAGTCTGATGACTTGAGTTCTGTCTCAAAGACCTAGAAGGCTGAAGAAGAGAACCATTGTTCCTGCAGGCTGTGCTCTGACCTTCATAGGCACGCCACGTTATATGCATGTGCTCCTCATAAATAAATAAATGAATAGTGTAACTTTAAAATTGAAAATACAGGTTCCTCGGGGAGCCAAGCTGTGCCCCCAAATCTGTCTGTTCATCAGGCTAGTGCCAGAAAAAGCAGCATTGGGGGCTGGTTATTTGTATCTTCACTGAGCTGAGGGTTGATATAACACCCTTTCTAACTATCGTAGTGTAAGCTGAAACCAGATGTATGTTGGACCCTGGATGGTTGCTCTGAGTCTCTGTATCCTTCCCAGCTGGAGAATCAGAGCTGCTCTGTGGGATGGACCACAGTGGTGGTGTTAGTGAGGCCTCCCTTCACTTGTGAACTGGGAGGTTTCAGTGGAGCTCTTCCTGGGGACAAACTCCGTCTTGCCCAGAAGAAATGCAGAGCCTGTATTCATGTCAGCAGGGTCTAAGTACACAACCTGGATCTCCACTGAGGGTCTGCAGTGACAAGGCATACTCCTTTCTCTGACGAGCACCATCAACAAAAAATTAGCCCCAAACTTCCACATTTAGCAAAAGACAGGTTCACAGATGGGAGGCAACTTGAGGTAGAACGAACTTGGGCGATTTCATACCAAGGTATACCATACTCCAATTTCTGAGACATCATTTGAAAGCAGCCAGAGAGAAGCTGATCCTTGACTGTAGTAGGAAAGCAGCTGGGTGGCAGATTTCCCATCAGAAACCACAGAGGCCGGGGAGAAGCAGCCCTGCGGGTGTCCAAGTTCTAGAGAGAAGCGAGTGAATCCAGGGCCCGTAGCATCACATCCTTTAAGAGTGAAGGAAAAGCAAGACATGCTCAGATGTAGGGAAATCGCCGAGCAAGAGGACAGGAGGATGCCTGCCTGGGCTGCCAGCACTCGGGAGGCAGAGGCAGGAGGAAGACTCAGAGGATATGTCAACAGATACTCTTTAAACAGAAGGGAGTGAAAAACGAGAAGGCTTGCAAGACTGAGAATGTTCCAGCAAGTGCAAATGGCCTTCCTTCAAGTCTTCCAATTTATGCTTGAAGATTGGCGCATAGCATACGGCTTCCTAACTCTACCCCCAAACTATAGCGAGAAGAGATCTATGTAATGCAGAAGGAGAAAGAGATGATAAGGTGGATAGATTTTCTATACTTCAGGAAACTTTAAATTGTGGCATGTATATGTGATGTAAAGCCTAAGAAATTGATGGTTTAAAATATTTTATTAGGTGATATATTCAAGAACAATATGGATAAAATTAATGGAATTCCCTGAAGTGTTCACATCACATTTTAAAAAGCAGGATAATGAAAACAGAACAAATAGAAAAAAAAATAAAATGTCAGATAACATTGATTATATTAGCAATTTTGTTGTATGTTAATGATATGACTATGTTCATGTATGTCAACTAAAAAGATGGAATGGAATATAATATGTGGATCTATAGGTGGTGTGTAGTGGCACACACCTTTAATCTACACAGTAGGAAGGCAGAGGCAGTTGGACCTCTGTGAGTTCAAGGTCATCCAGACCCTAGAGTGAAATGGTATCTAAAGAAACATAAAAGGCTGAATGAAATGTGAAAACATACCTATGTATATAGATACAAATCCATGTAAGCTGCCCCCAGGAATTCAACACACGTACAAGGCTGTGGAAGGGAAAAGGGCAGAAGATAGAGCATTCATTCAGACATTGCTCAAAGAAAGCACACGTGACTGGCTAATATCAGAGAAAGTAGACCCTTTATCTTTTAACATATTTCTTATTGATTCTTTGGGAATTTCACATCATACACACGAATCACAGTTATTTCCCAGTCCCTCCATATCTGCCCTTCACCCTTGCAGCTCCCCCTCCCATCAAAAGAAAATAAAAATCGTAATTAAAAAGAAAGTGAACAAAAAAGACTTCTCTTCGTCGTTCCTGCTGCTCTACCACCTCTTCTTCTGCCTTAGTGGCATTGGGGGCTGAGGTATGTCACGCGGTATGCCCTTTTGTCCAAATAGCTTTACTTGCAAATGTTCATTTCAAAGAGCTGTTGGTCTGGCTGAAGGCCTCTGGCTGCTGGTACACCATCAATCCTGGACCTTCAGAGTAAGACTGTTGGTGATTTTTCACCTAGTAGTATATAAAGAAACTTCCAGCACTATGAATGGTAGCTGGAAGGAATGAAGCATCTGGTAGGTACCATCTTGGTGTCTCCATATTCTATCACTCAACTGGGTAGTACCTCCATAAAGTTCTAGAGGGTGGCCAAGACCAATGGAAATAATCTGTAATGCTGGGGGAAATGCCTATCGCATCCCACTAACCTACAACTCAATAAGAGGCAATCTATACTCAACACTGGGCTTTTATTTTGACAGCCTATGGTGTCTGAATGAGGTACTGCCTTCCTATTTCAGGCTGATTCTATTTAACCATTTTATATATGTCCATGCATATATTTTAGGAAGGGTCTCAAGTAATAGTTTTCTATTTGGCATTTTCAAAGGTTTCAGTATTAGATCCCTCTCTATACCTCTATCCTGGCCTTCCAGTCCCCACACCACTCAACCCCTCCTGTTCCACTGTCACCCACGTTCCTCTCCATATCATCTGCTTTCTCTCCCCCTTCTGCCGAAATCTCCACCCTTATGAGATTTCTCTCTTCTATGGGTTCTCCAGTTTAAACATAATCTAAAATTTAAACACATCTAAAGATTCAAAGAGAGCACCCATATGTGAGAAAGAACATGTGTTTGCCCTTCTGACTCTGAGTAACATCACTCAGAACAATTATTTACAGCTCCATTCATTCCCCTTTAAACTATCATAATGACCAGCCTGGCAAGAAACACCCATGGAGCAATAGTGGCATGACTGTTATAGGAATAACTAACTACTTTCTAGTTAGGTTAAAGCCCACACCCAAGACAGAACTCATGCCTACCAGCCCATTCATGGGTCTGAGTACCTGCCTGTTGCTAGGTATAGACCATAGCCTCTAGGGAAGAATCTACTATTATGTAGTGCAAATTCCAATTGGCCTTAATAATAAGAACCTGGAGTCAGATATTGGGATTAATGCTGAAAGATCAGAGAAGCAGTGTAGCCTGTCACTGTTCTTATCTCTACTGAATTCTCACACCAAAGGGGTGATCTTGTCTCTACAAACCCTCAGACTGAATACCTTGCATTCCTGTCTCCCCCACCCCACAATTTCCCTATTTTCCTCTCTCTGCCCAGCCATAGTCCTTCCTGTCTCTGCCTCCCCAGTGCTAGGATTAAAGGCCTGTGACTCCCAAGTACTGGGATAAAAGGTGTGAGCTGCCACTGCCTGTCTCTGATTCTCTTTTAGACTGGATCAAACACGTGTAGTCCAGGGTGGCCTTGAACTCACGGAGATCCATCTGCCTCTGCCTCTACCTCCAGAGTGCTACGGTTAAAGTGTGTGCCACCACTACCTGGCCTCTATGGCTAACTAGTGGCTAGCTCCACACTCTGATCTTCAAGCAAGCTTTATTTGTTACAGCACGAATAAAATATCACCACACTGCTATTACTCTAGTAAATGGACATAAGGTTATACCAAGCTCTTTAATATCCATACTTATATCTATTTCTCCTTAAACTGTCATCGGAGAAGCTTCTTGCAAAAAGTGCTGAATAACACAGAGACCCACAATTGGCTAAGGTGCAGAGAATAAGAGGCAGCAGCGTGCTGGGTCTTGACCTCTCTATTACCTGCCCTCCTCTCATGCCTCATGGATGATTGTGGGAGAGAGGGCGGAGATATTGCAAAAGGCGGAGGAGGTGGATGACTACAAGGAGACCATGTTTACTGGACACATCAGGGCACTTGTGCATATGCATTCACAGCAATTGCGACAGCATGCATAAGACCTTGCAAGAATAAGTCAGAGAAACACTGCCGTATGGGGAGTGGAGGTGAGCATGAAATCTCACCCATAGCTAAGTAGCTACTGACAATTGATAGCTGTGAGGAGAGAGAGAGAGAGAGAGAGAGAGAGAGAGAGAGAGAGAGAGAGAGAGAGTTTTCCTTAAAAGTGTGGCCGTGGTGGGTTAACCATGCCCCAGTGGAAGGGGCTGTATGTTTAAGATTAAACATGCAACACAGATAAGTCTTATTAGGTTTATTTTACAAAATGATACAAAATTGGGGGGAGGCAGTGTAGGAGGAGGGGATCTGGGAAGAGAGGGGCTGGGGAAGGAGCTGAATATAAATACATTAAATATAAATA
>NC_022010.1:33905726-33934671 GCF_000317375.1 Microtus ochrogaster | reverse complement strand
CCCATCTTCAGGGGGTCAGATGCCTCTGGGCTCTGGCTGTACCTGCATCCAAGTGCATATACCCACATGTAGACAGACACAAATACAGAATTAACAGTAAAATAAATCTTAAAATGCACCCAAAGGAAACAAGCTTTTATATGCAAAACAAGTGTACGTCGTATTTATCCTCAAGAAAGGAAGACCTGTGCTCAGATGAAACCCTAAGCAGGAAATTTACAGTAGCTCTAGAAAACACCATGAAATTCATAATAGCCCCAAGTTGGAAATAACCTAGGTGCCCTTCAGTGGGTGGACAAACTGAAGGGCGTTCATTCACAAGATTTAACCCAGCAATAATCAGCAGCTACTGATTAGTATTCTGGATGGATCTCCTCTTTACAATGGACTTTTTAAATTTTTTAAAATGTTTTATTCAGGTGACTGAGAGGTCCTTGGAGCCAGGCAAGAGGCCCTGCTCCTGTGCTACGAGGATCCAGAAAGAATCTTTGTCCGGTGACAGATGGAGATAGAGATAGAGACCCACATGGGAGTACTGGACTGAGCTCCCAAGGTCCAGTTGAAGAGCAGAAGGAGGGAGAAGATGAGCAAGGAAGTCAGGACCGCAAGGGGTTGGTCCACCCACTGAGACAGTGTGCCTGATCTAATGGGAGCTCACCAAAGCCAGCTGGATGGGACTGAATGAGCATGGGATCAAACTGGACCCTCTGAATGTGATTGACAATTGGGGCAGACTGAGAAGCCAATGATAATGGCACTGGGATTTGTCTCTACTGCATGTACTGGCTTTTTGGGATCCTATTCTATTTGGATGCACACCTTCCTAAGCCTGGATGGAGGGGGGAGGGCCTTGAACTTCCCACAGGGCAGGGTAGCCTGCCCTCTAGGGAACGGGAGGGAAGTGGGAGGAGGGTAAAAAGTGGAAATTTTGATTCCTATTATTAATAAAGTCATAAAAAATTTAAAAAAAGAAAGTAGGTACAAGACTTTGGACTCATCAAATTATGATACATATGTAGTACTTTCTCTGAATTTGTTAAAATCAAATGGACTAGACAGTGCGCTACACTTATTGCTTGTATATATTGTATATAGTCTTTATACTTATTGTATATAGTTTTTCTTATATTAATTATAACCTTTTATTTTACACACACAAAGAATATTTTATTCATGTTACTGAGTGTGCCCTGTGTGTGTGTGTATGTGTGTGTTTAGGAGTGTCAGAATGTGTTCATGCCTCTGTGTGAGCGCATGCCCTGTATGTTCAGATGTCCAAAGAGGCCAGAAGAGGGTGTTGGGTCAGTTGGAGTTGGAGTTACAGGTGGTTCGTAGTCATCCAGTGTGGATGCTGGGAACTGAACTCAGGTCCTCTGGAAAAGCAGAAAGTGCCCTTAACTGCCAAGCCATCTCTCTGGCTCTTAGATAAATCTCTTATTAGAAATTACCCTATAAGGATAGTGCTGGTACTAAAGTGTTACACTTGCTCTACTTATATTTATATTTAATTTTTAAAATTTTTATTTATATTATTTTTTAAGTTGAAAAAAATACTTACCCAAAGAAGAGAATAACAGTTTCCAGGGTTCCAAAGAGGTGGGAACAAGAGAAAAGTGGGCATGGATCCTATGAAGCAGTAATGAAGGATTCCTTGGCAATGGATGTTCACTGGGCAGCACTATTCCAACATTAATGATAACTGATCACCATATTGTAGTAGAGTTTGACAGAAAGCTAACATCTAGGAAAGTTAGGTAAAAAGGTGTACAGAATCGCCATATAATTTTTTCAACAGCAATCATGTTGACATAAAAGGCTGCTTTCAAATAATAGTTCAGAGTTGACCCCAAGGGTGGTGGTGGTGGCAGAATGAACAGGCTGTCTGTAGACATGCATGGGTAAGAAACGGAAGCCAAAGAACTGCTTGACCTTCCTCATTCTCCATCAGGGTCATATCTCCTGGCCGATCGGATGCTTTCAGGCCTCTCTCTGGAGGACAGCGTCTCTCTCCTTTACTCCTTGCTTGATGACAACAAGGGAATTCTCCACCCACTGTCCATTGCTGATCCAGAGTTTGTCTGCTCTGATCTCTGGACACCATGAGGCAAAGCAAACAGACACTCACGGAAGACTTGCAGGGGCCGAACTGGACCACTCATTGTGACTAAGTTTGGAGAAACTACACAAACATTTTTTTTTTTTTTTTACAAAATTCTTCAAGGTAGGAGGGAGGTGGGATGGGCAGTATGGGGTTGAACTGAATATGAGCTTGCCTGTGAAACCCATGGGATTAATAAAGAGAAGGAACAAAAAGTGAAGGAACATTGGCTTCTGGTGTGAAGACATTGTTCTCTCACGTCCTTCAGACCATATCCTCATCACCCCTACGCCCACATTGCTCACCCTCAGAGGTGAGTCTGGTACAAAGCAAGGTCATGAACCCTTGTGCTTATGGAGTGAGCCTTTGCAAATAGAGCTGACATCGTCAGCTACTCCCTCCTTCTCCTGGGGCCTCTTGCCTCATGCTTGCTACGGGCTGTCCTCTGAAGATAAAGATGGGCCTGGGAAATCTGCTATGGCACCGAAGTGAGCAGGTTTTGCTTTCGCCCTGTAGCCCTGACTAGCGGAAATCTGCTGAGTCCTGGGGCCCAGCGGAGGCCAACCTGTCTGGAATCTGATGTCAGTGATGGGGTCTCCCTCTGCTGGCCTTGTAGACAGTTCCTATAGCAATGGGCTCCAGGGTTTGAATACTGGATCAGAGGGAAGTCCAGCTTGGGGATCAGAGAGAGAACTATAGCTATGACATCTCTTCTTTTCTTTCCATCCCACCCTTCCTTTCTCTTCCCCGTCCACGTGCTTTTGTGGTGGTTGTTGTCCATCTACTGCTTCTCTTGTCTTCTTCTGTCTTTCACGCTTTTACTTTAGGCAGATGGTAGCGGTTCCATAACTCAGCTCATGGGTCCCACCTCACGCTGTGTCTCTAACCTTCCCCCAGTTCCCTGTCCACTCCCGTCATTCTCGATTACTTACTGCTTCTTGAACATGCCAATGGGTACTGGTCTCAGGGCCTTTGTACACGCTATTTCTGTCACTCCCATTACCTCATACACCTTGTTTTCCTCGCTAGAGCCTACTTTTTAAAACATTTTCAAAGACACTGTCCCCACTCTTCTCCCAATGCACTCATCCAATTCCCTGTGCTCTCTGGTCCACACATGGTGCGCATGGATCCCTTCAGCTTGGTCTACTCTTGTCTCTTACTCAGTGTCTGCTCTGCACAAACCAGATGATAAGCTTTATAGAGGGCAGGACTCCGTGTCTGTTTCTGTGCACTTCTGAGCATAACTAGGACAGAGCCTGGCAGGATAAATGGGGTAAGAGAGCAAATATGATTCTTTCTAGTGATAGGTAAAACACATGCACATATACTATTTTACTACTATAAATTAAGTCTATTAAATATTTTATTGGTTCAATTGCCATCATTACCTAGACTTGAGATAAACACATTAAGTGTTTTATAGATGCCCTTATTTCTGCAGTGCCTGTGACTTTGCAAAGGCTCCTGGGTGGGAGATTTTGAGGATCCAGGTCAGGTGTGGCTTCTTGTAAACAAGACAGGACAGCATTTGCCCTCCTTGTCTTGATGTGGTGTCTCGGCAAGTGAAGTGGTTTGCGCACTCCCAGTGGACCTCGTGGGATTATTAAGCTAGTTTAATAGCACCATGACACAGACGTGCCAAGACTCAAAGGCAAGTCACACTCATGTGCAAATCACTGCCGGGTCAGAACACCGCTGGTTCTGCCCCACACCAGGAGGGGAATCGAAGAGCGGGCTCCTCTTGGTAACGGAGACTCCTAACGGGACAAGGAAAGCCAGGGATTGTGTTCATGGGGACTGGGAACTGCTCAGAGAAAAAGGACCTTATGAAATCTGAATGCTATTTGGGAGCTTATCAGTAAGGAAAGGCAAGCAGAGGCTGCGGTGTCATGGAATATTCCTTCCTTTCTTCCATTCCCCCAAGCTCTGAGCTGTCCTATCTCTTGCTGGGTATTATTGACAGAGGAAATGCTGATTCATGGGCCTGAGTTACAGGAAACCTTGTTTCCTGGTGAAGAAACAAGCTTGGCGGAGCTGCCAGCCCCCTCCCTGCCAGTTGCTGCCACTTGCCCCTGCTCTGGGCCCGCACCCAGGCTGTCTGAGGAGGGGCAGGGCTCAGTCAAGCTTAGCCAGTGAGGTCACTTTCCCTGGCCCAGCTCCTCACCATGCTTCGCTCTTGGCCTCTCTGCTCTGACCTCACAGAACCTTTCGAGCCCATCTCCCTTGTTCCCTGCTTGCTCCATCAGCTGCCGTCACGAATGAGCATGCCCGGCTCCGTGAGCCTCTTGGATGTCCCAGTCTGTGCCATGGCTTCTCATGTTCCCTGCCTGAACTGGCCCCTCTGTTGGCCTACTGAGATCCGACTCCTACGTCAGCTCAGCACAGCTGCTCTGCTCCATGAGGCCTGCCCCACATCCTCCTGTTTATTGGTATTCTTTTTAGTGGGGGTGTTTCCAAATCTTCCTCCATTTGCGTAACTTACGAGGTCGAGCAAGTTACACAAGTGGATTCCTCCTAAGAAGCCCCAGCTTCTCCATCTTTGAGCTCCCCGCTACCTCTTGCAGGGCTGTGTATGTTACATTTCTTGAACACAGAAGAAGGTCAGTCGGTGGCTTTGAACTTTCCTCTCTACTCATCAGATGCAATGAAGACTCGGAGGCTAAACAGGCATGAGCTGAGCTTGCCAACATCACAAGATAGACAGTGGCAGGCTGGGATCAATGTTTTTCTGAAAGGCCTCATTATCTAATTGAAAACGGGCTGCTAGTTAGTATAATCTGAAGTTCAGGTTACATTATTATTAAGTGTGCAGGGAATAAATAAATGTGAATGAATGTAGGGAATGAATTAGTGTGTAGGGAATGAATAAATGAATCCTCCAGCCAGCTGATAGACATTGGCTCAGCACCGGGCAGTCAGCACCAGGCAGCTCTTTCTGTGGTCTGGTCTGCTCTGTTTTCTGACCCCAACCTGCGGCAGGAGATAACTGATTCAGATGGAGAGAAATCCATCTGATTATAAAAACCCATGCGAGGCAGTCGAAGCTTAAATCGGTAAGTACAATACAGTTGTGTGTTCCTCCTGCTGTTTGTTGGACATTGCTGTTTTCCTGGACTGGAAAGCAGATATTCAGCAAGGAAGAATCGAACGGCTCTGAAGTAAGTCTCCTCTCACTAGATGGGAAGAGAAATGAGGAGAGTTGGGTGTGTGTTCCCGGACGCTGGAAGGCTGGGGACGAAGGCCATCTGTCAACACCGGAAGCTCTTGTCAGGGTGGAGTGGGAATAGGTGAAGTGAGGGTGTAGGTTTCTCATAAACACAATTCGAGAAAAGCATAGGTGCTGTGACCAGTCCCCTGACCCCAGTCACTATGCCAAAGGATGAGAGTCACATCAGTGCCTGCCTAGGTCACATGGGGGGGGGGTGTGCCATCACTAAAATAAGGGACCAAAATGAAGCTTGCAAGCTGTGAGGGGCCTGTGGGAATCTGACTCCCCACGCTGGGCATTGCTTCAGCATGATAGTGTAGCTGACGGTAGGAGACGTTGTCTCGAAGGCAGGAGGAGAGGCTGGGAGAAAAGGGGACAAGTTCGGAAGAACAGCTTGCTTGTCACAGTGCAGTGTGAACGAGAGTCCTAGCTAGGTAAGGAGACAGCTGGGGGAGTCCTGGGCCTTCTGTCCTTTTCCCAGGTCCTGGTTTTCTGTCTTCTGAGGAGATGGTCATAAAACCCTCCCAAAGAGAAAGCTACCCACGTGCCGGGATTGGGGATGGCATGTCCAGGCAGGGTTTGTGGGAGGAGTTGGGTGGGGAGAAAGTGTTCAGCATTCCACAGCAGTTACAGTTACAAAGAGATGGGAATAGGTGGGATTTGAGAAACCAGTGGGGGAGACACAGGCTTTAAGGTTTAACTGGCAGGAATTTCCATGGATTGGGCTGTGGGGAAATCTTTCAAGTACAGACAGGAAAAAAAAAACCCAGCTTTTCAGAGGAGACGCACGAACCCCGTGACAGATGGGCAGGGTTCCACGACAGCAGAGAATTGTCAGCCCTCAAAACTCAGCAGAATGTTTCCTCAGGAGGAGACCTACCCCGCTTCCTGCTACTGACAGACCACAGCTCTCATCTTAAAGGAATAAGAGATAGATTATTCTGGAACCATTTTGAGTAATCATGGCATGGAACACAGATTTCGGTTACCCAAATTCCACGTTCCAATGTGGAAGCTGTTTCAGAGGGTTCTCATAGATTTATAGAAAAAAGACAGTCACGCATCAAGGCAAGTTTAAAACACATGGATGGGTGCACCAGAGGGAGGGACAGCGAGATGGGGAAGCTGTTTTATAACCCCAAGATACTACCTGATGACACTCTTAGCTCTCAGAGTGGGTGTTAGGTCAGATACGAAGTGGGCCAAGGAGCAGCTGTTCCAGAAGGTTAAAACTAGCGCAAGAGAGAGTCATTAGCCTCTGAACTTAACAAAATTCCAGCCTCTTCACAGTACTGAAATTCCTACCGGGCCATCAGTCTCTGCAGACACAGAAATGCCTTCCAGGAGTTGTAGGTTCACAGGCAGACGCAGCTTCTTTTCAGGATATATTCCCATCGCCCCACTACTCACAGGTAGTGCACCAATTGATTTCTTTAATAAAGTCTTTCTCCGGGAGGACTGGATAGTAAGTGTGGCCTGGCACTGAGGGGCTCTTGCACACTCCCACCACAGTCCTCAGTCCAGTGAGCCTTCCCTGAACGACACTGAGGAGGAGAGGCCCCTGCTCTCTCTCTCCAGCCGCCTTCCTCCAGGAGCTGCAAATTAAGACGAGGTTTGTGCTCCCACGGTGCTTGTACCTTAGCACATGTGTGTTGTTTGGAGCTGTCCCAACCGAGAAGGAAAGGCAGGGTTTCCTTTTCATCTGCAAAGGATTTGCCTACTTCCATACAGCTTTTACTGCAGGAGCTTTTTCCAAGGGTGAGCCGAGGCATTCCTGGAATGGATGGAACACCCGGTCACCGAGAGCTTGAGAGATTCCCATCAGCGCTTAAGGGACCACCTGGCCCAGGAGAATGCATCCCCAGTGGGAGGAAGCATTTGGGCTGTGTTGCCTTGATCTCATTAGTAGTGGGGTTATCCCTGACATTAATGTACATTCATTTGCTGTTTGGTCTTCTGTTGTGATGTTTCCGTTTCTTTTTTCACTGCTGGGGATTGAACTCAGGACTCCACAGATGCTAGGCATATGATCTAGCACTTAGCGGCAACCCAACTCCTAGTTCCATTCTTTAAACCGAGGGTTGCTCTACAAATCTTGATGAGGATTTAGCATTATTTCCACTGAATTGCAGGTCTAGTCTGTGTATGTAGTTCTGAGGCCTCCTCTTGATTGGATTATAGTTGCAAGTTCAGGCCCCATAATCAAGTCCAAAGAAGACAGAAAACTATCAAATATCTCTCTGCATCCGTAAGCCTGTAAATGTAAACAAACTACTCTTGAAGGGCAAGTGGCTAATTCACAGTGGGGGTCGGGATTCCTTGCTTTTGTCTTTATTTTCATTTTGTATTGCATATCACCCCCACTATGGCTGCTCTCGAGCTCCCAATATGATAGCTACTGGCCACTGGGAAGAGGTGTCAAGAGCCAGTTCTCAATAACTGGCAACAAATTGACCCTAGCACAAGACCTGTCAAGAGTCAGAACAGACAGACACACAAACACTCAGAGGGAGGAAGCAGAGGAGTGGGGACTCAGATGGGGAGTTTGGTAGGCATGTGTGTGTTTGGATACGAGAAGTATAGGCAGTATTGTGATGATTGGCCAGCCATAGCTGGCATCAAGTATTCTGTTTGTCTAATTAATGTCCATCCTTAGGAAAGTAGCAACTGTTCACCACACAATGCTTGTGACACTCTGTGATACAGAGTCTATAGCCACGTCAATTCTGAGAGACCCTCTATAAAGTCACTTTCCTTGTTTGACAAGCCAGGAGATTAAAACCTCATCAGATAAAGATGAAGCAACAGATAATTCAAGCCTGGGGTCTGCAACCATTCTACCGCTGGGTTGGGGAGCAAGGTGCTGGACCATGCTGGCTTCTTAAATAGTTCAGACAAGGAGAATTGGTGGTTTTATAGGAATGAAGACAGGATGAGATAAACCAGTGATTCAGAGTACGTGGCAGAAAGGGAGGAACTTGACCAATTTCTTAAATTCTTCCTAACCCCAAACAAAGTCAAGACCATAAACCCTGAAGTAGGGCTGAGCACAAAATTAGAATCGCTCTAGATGTCAGCCAATCAATGTATTGATAATGAAGTTCTTGCTGAAGCGGTTGAATTTCCGAGATAGGGACCGTGGCAGAATGATTCCAGATACGCACTTTGCATCTACAGTACTTCAAGACAAAATATAGTCCAGGAAGCGGCCTTGAAATTGCTCAGGTGTACCTTGTTCATGTATGTCCTATGGCCAGGTATTGTTGAGGCCAGTCACAGCTGTCTGCAGTGTAAGGCATGAGGACTGAAGGAGGGGGAAGTAGAGTAGTAGTTTTACAGATGAAGATCCGGGTGAGCTAGGGATTGGGAAAGCGGTACTCCAAAGTATAAAGTGCATGGCAAGGACCCTGGGTCTAGGATGAGAGCCGGAAAGATAGAGAAAAGGCTGTAAAGTCCTGGGAAGACCAGCTTCCAGCAGGAGGTTGAGAAGAAGGCTCGGGTCTGAAGGCCCTCTAAGGAGGTTTCCTCTTCTATAGATAAGAAATGTATAATCTCTGTTTTTCCATGTTTTGCATGTTGAGTTTCAGAGGAACAAGAGGAACTTAGGCTCTCAAGAAAAGAAAACCCAGTGGAGCCCTTGGTGGTGGGGTGTTATGAAAGACAAATAGCAGATACTCCCCACCCTCCAACCCCTCCACCCCCCAGGCCACAAGGGGAAAACCCCACTGTCATTCTCCATAAACCTCTGATCATGTGACGCTTGTGGCCAAAATCTGTGCCAGTTACACCAGGTGGGGATTTCTTTCCCGACAGCCCCCTCCGGGTATGAATGGTGGCAATGTCCTCGTTTTAAATAGGAGTCAGGGGACAGGTGTGACTCCCTGATACACTGCCAAGTCTGAGCCTGTATCATTAAAGCTCATGGAATGATGTTTAAAATTTGAGACTGAAGGTGGGAGAGATGGCTCAGAGGTTAACAGCACATTTTACTCTTCCGGAGGACCCACTTTTAATGCCCAGCACCCGCATGGTGGCTCACCACTGCAACTCCAGTTCCAGTGGATCTGTGGCCCTCTTCTGGTCTCCTTGGGCATCAGAAATGCACATGGTGCAGAGACACACATGCAAAGCACATATGCATTTAAAGCTAAAAGAAAACTAAAAAAAAATAAAAGAAAAGAAAATTTGAGGTAAATATTGGTGATTCTTTGTCACTTGGCTTTGACCCTCTCTGGCAACTGAGAATGACCCAGAAGTAAACATGACCTTCTGGCTGCTGAGAGTGAAGTAAACAGATGTCGCTGCTCCCGAGGACAGAACAATTGACCAGCTGCAGCTGACATGTGGATTGTTGCCTGCCCTAGCACATGGGACACCAGCAATGGGAAAGGCGCACCCAGACGCAGAGCTGATGAACTTGCAAGGTTGTCAACACAGTGGAAGTGACATGAATGTTCTGTTTAGGGGGTGGCCACTCAGATGGGCAGAGACCTTGAGAGGGATTCCCCCAGCGGGCAAGCCTCCCGAGGAAGCAGCATGCTTCTGTGGAATGAGGCAGCATGCTTCTGTGGAATGAGTTTCTAAGATGGCTCTCCCCAGTGAGTGAATTTACCACTCACAGCTCAACATCGCTGCTCACAGTTGAAATCTGGGGAGAGCAAATGGTGCTGGGGAAGAAGAGCCAGTGCTTGCTCTGGTTTCTTCTACGGGCTGAGCAGGTGGCTTCAGACGTATCCCTTACTCTCCCTAGGGCCTGTGTTTGGCGGGCAGGCCTAGTCTTTCCAATATTTCCTCTGGCTAATGATGAGAATCTGAGCAGCTAGGAGATCCTTGTGAGCCTTGAAAGAGTATAAAAGTATTGTTGGAGGTGAGAGATAAATTGTTTAACTTCATAGGTAGCAATGTGCTGTCTAGTTAGAAATTCCCCCCAAGACTCAGTGTTGGGGGTAACAAGAAGGGGCCCCAGAAAGCATAGAAAGCAGCCCAAACCTGGCACGGAGCCTTGAATGCACCCCGCCTCCTGCCCCACCTCAAGCGTTGGCTTCACCTGCCACTGGAAGCGATTAGCACCAGGCCTATCACCACTGTGGGTTTCCTGCCCTGCTGCTCCAGGGCCTGACCCCTCCCAGCGTCATTCTTAGGGCCGCCTCCTCTTTCCCTGTGAGGAGCAGCTGTGCATAATCCCCTCTCTCCTTCCTGCCCCTGCCCAGGACTCCCACCTGCCCCTTCTGATTCGGAGCCAGCAGCTGGTCAGTGAACAGGGGCCAAATGTGTGGAACAGATGTGAACAGCATTGACCGGCACGTGCGGGGAGGCTGGCTGTCCAGACCAGGCCTACTGATGGCTTCCTGTCAACTGGCCGAAGGCTGCGAAGTCACGTTCAGGGGCCCTGTCAGAGAAAGTTCCCATGCTACCCTGGTTTGGTCCCTCTCCCTGGCTCGCATTACTCCCCACTCCTTTTTTTTTTTTTTTTTTACCTCCTCCGACTTCTCATCCTATGCTTGTTTCTCTCTAACTCTTCCTCCTTGATCAAGCTCCCGAGCATGTCAAGGATGATATTTTTAAAAGGCTAAAATATAGGCTTCGAAAGAGGCTTCAGACTCGGTTCTTCCAGATTTATAAAAGACATAACAATAGGTCAGAAACCAGCCAGCACAATAACAGCCGGGCTTCACCGCAGCCGGCCCCGACGTAGGTTCTTAACGCTATCACTTCCTTCCTTCCTTTCTTAGTCAGTGGCATGCAGAAGTCAGGGTGATTCTCAGAAGCAGGTACCCTTGCCAGCAGGAAGCTTTGCTTTTCTAGACAATTGGCTAATTCTCCTCACTGCCACCCACCTCTCTAAGTGGGGGCGACCTAAGAACAGCAGCAGTTAACCAGAGAGAGTCCTGAGACAGACCAGAGCCCTGGGGAGGCCAAAACTGGTGGAAAACAAAATTAGCAGGCCAGGCATAATGACTCGAAGGTTGTTCAGATTTTACGTTCTATGGGCATTTACCTTTATCGACATGAGCAGAACCAGTTGCAGCTTCCACAAAAATGAAAAGCAGTGGCAGCAACAGAAGTTTAGGGATTTTTTTTTTTACAGGTGCTTTAAAAAAAAAAATACAAGGTTTTATCCAGGCAGTGGTGACATATGCCTTTAATTCCAGCACTTGGTAGGCAGAGGCAGGAGGATGTCTGAGTTTGAGACCAGCTTGGTCTACACTTCCAGGGCAGCCAGGACTACAAAGAGAAGCCAAATGTTAAAACAAAGCAAAACAAAGCAAACAAAAATGAAACAAATGAACAAAAGATTATGCCTCCCTACATTACCGTATGAATCCATAGGCACATAGAACATGCCTTTTACAGGTGTTCACTGAACAGAAAACACAACGAGCAAGACCTAATCTGGATTTTGTCTGCTGCTTAAGAGGTCAAGGGCATATTTATGAAATGTTGAATTGTAGGGATGGGTTTCTTTTTTTGCCCTGACTTCTAGGAGACTCAGGGGTGAATCTCATGCTCAGTCCAGTAATGATTCTAACGTTTGCCATTGGCATCTCCTTTGACTTTTATCAAAATTTCTATGTCCATTTTTTTAATACTCCTTGCATATAACTCGTTCTGTGATGTCAACTGACCAGTGTTTTTTTTATAGAAAAATTAGATGGCATAATAAAGAAAGGAAATCCCATAAAAAAAAAAAAAAAGACCTCGACTAATGGTGGAAAGGATTTCTAACGCCCCTCTCTGCCTTCAGTGGGTTGGCTGTGTCTTTACTCAGCCATGATATCCTCATGATACCACACACTCCCTGCACATCTGCCTCCCTGGAGCTGTGTGTTTAGTGAGATTCTGTTTAAAAAAAAATACAGCTTTAGGGTTAATTTTAGAGGCAGCAGAATGAGGTTTTCCATCCCCTTCCTTCCCCCTCTTTTCTCTTTTTAAAGGAGACTACTGATTAAGCCTGCAGTTGGGGCTGCCCCGGGTTAGTCGGCCGCCTGCTTCTGTGTTGATGGGTGAGAGGTTCTGGGCTCCTCTTTCCTCCAAGAAGCCTGTCATAATTTTTTTTTCTCTTCCTCTCCATTGTTCTCTCTCTCTTCCTGAATAATACCCAGTAATGTTCTCCTACATAAATAATAACCACTTACATTTACATAAGCACTGCTAACATTGACGCATTCTTTCCAAAAAGGATTTAAGATGGACGTCGTAGAGGATTTTTAAGTTTTACAATGCACTCTCGGATGTATTGCTGCCGTTATGAACTAATAATTTATCGTGCATTTACCATGTGCCAGGCACTAGGCAAGGGCTTTTTGTACACTTTCTAATTTAGACCTGCCGGTAATCCTATAGAGAAGCCACTCACATTACTCTCTCTTTGAATGCAAACAGACAAAGAGGCCCTGGGTCTTGCCCATGGTCACACAGCCAGAAAGGGAGCAGGGCCCCGGGCTGGAAAGCCAGGAGACAAAGTTCTGATCTTTGGATCACAGTATCCCTTTGGGCCATTGCTCAACCCTGGGAAAGGGGCAAAGCAGGGAGGCTCACCATGTCTTGCAATTGAGAGGAAAGGGAAGAGGCATTGGAGAGCGCTTAAAGACCCATTTACTCCTTTCCACCATCCTAGGAGGTAGAGACAAGTTTCTATATCACCCATGTGGGGATAGAACTTACCAGTCCTGAATTAATGCACACAACCACTCAGATGAGAAAGCAAGGTATCACTCAGGGTCTATTTGACTCCAAAGTCCTTATTTTTTCTGCTGACTTGGAGAAACTGACCCAAGCTCACTATCACATGGTGGCTATCCAAAAACACCCCCGAATTTGATCAAAATTGACTTTCTTCAAGGTCTTTGTACAAATTCTGGCATTCGATTGGGGGCCGTTTCTTCATGTGACCTTGATGCTGGGGGACTTGACCAGGCAAAAGGCAACTGAGTTCCCATCTCTTTCAGAAGAGAAAGCTGGCAGCTTTGGGGATAAGGCTTGTTTGGAACACGGGCTCCTGCAGCTAACTAAAAGCTGTGCTGGAGCTGCCCTCTTCATTCCTTATGAATCTTCGACCTCATTAAATAGGAAAAAGCAAACGGAATTTTTTGATTTTCTTCCTGCAGATTCTTCAGGGGATGAGAATGGTGAACAAGTAAGAGACGTTCCTAGAACTGCCAGCCTGCATCCTGTAGTGACATTGCTGGAGCAGAGGAAAGCTCACCCTTCACTGCTTCTGCAGAGACAAACCAATGGCACCGACTCTTATTGAATCTAGGGTCCGGGTCTCTCATCTCCTGTATTCTCTTTTCTGCCACCACAGAGACGGAAAAATCATTTGCAAAACCAAGCACAGTGGACAAAGGTTACTTGGTTTTGTTTTGGAGACAGGGTCTCACTACATCACTCTAGCTGGCCTAGAACTCACTATGTAGACCAGGCTGGTCATAGAGATCCAGACAAATCTGCCTCCCAAATGCTGAGATTAAAAGCATGTGCCACCGTGCCCCGCCAAGCAGCTGTTTGGAGGATAGCACTCCTCTTTTTGTTGGTTTTTTTCAGACAGGGTTTCTCTGTAGCTTTGGAGCCTGTCCTAGAACTCGCTCTGTTGACTAGGCTAGTCTCAGACTCACAGAGATTCGTCTGTCTTTGGCTCCTGAGTGTTGGGGTTCAAGGTGTGTGTTATCACCACCCGGCAGGGTAGCTCTCCTGTGGGCTCTTTCTTAGATACCTGAAGCAAACCCTAGGTCATGGTCACAAGGTTCCAGGCTGAAAGGAACAGAAAACTTGATAGACTCTCCACATGACCTCTAGGCAGAATAAGAACATTATTCTAATATTTATACATGTCTAGATGTCGTGCTTGCTTCAGGTGCCTGAGATGATCAATAATAGGTCAGGGACCATGTGCCCATACCATGAAGATGAGTAGAATTTGGAGCATATGGTGTGAGGGCAGCTGACTTTTTTAGTTTGGGCTCAAGGTCCACTTGTAGGCATTCAGTGGTCCCAAGCACATTGTTAGCAGCTTGGCATGCATCACATCTAATGCTCCCAAGGACCCTTTAGCATAGCTGTCATCTTCATTCCACAGGGGAGACAGGAGAAGCCCCCAAATGATCATCTTCTCCATGGCTATTGGCTCAGGCCAAGTTAATAGAGTACAGTAGGAAAAATTTTGGTTTTTCAGGCTATCAGAACTGCAAGAAATAGCAGAGATCTTGTCTACCTTTTGAGGCTAACACTGGAAAGAGATCAGAACTGGGAATGTGCGTAAGTGTGCTTAAAGCCGCAGAGTAGACCTAACACACCCCGCCAGTCCTCTGGGCTGTCCCTACAGAGTGGACCAGCTTTTCCTCTTAGTAACAACAGGGATGAAGCTGCCATCTGGGATGGATGGAACAAGTGCCACGGCCTTCTCTGGCTCTAAGAAACCATCACCACTGACATGGCATTTTCATGTCTCACTTCGAAATGGGAAGAGTGGAGCCTTGAGTTCTGAAATAAAGCGATTACCAATGGCAAAATTGTGCCTTGGTCTCTGTGAACACGTCAAGCCTCTCAGAAGTGGGGCTCGGAAAGCAAGGTGTCCATAATTTCGGAGTTTCATCTTAGCTATCATACAGTGATGAATCTTTTTGAAGCAGTTATCAATTGTTTTTTTCATTCTTGATTTTTTTTTCTCCAAAGTGCTTGGGGTTCCAGAGGCAAGGTCCTTTCCAAGGGCTCTTGACTTAGCTCACAGATCACTCGAGACTGCACTCATGGCCAGAATGATTGCTTTGACTCTGTAAATCAGAAATCGGACAGGATGCCTTGTGGGACTCGGCTGCAACACACTGTATGAGATAGTTGAGAAACAGCGGGTCTGAATGACAAGGGTGGTGGAGACCATATCAAAAGTCACATGTCACTTGTTGTCCATGTGACCATTGACCCTGAAAAATTGGCCCTGTTGCTATATTGGTAACCATAGCCATTTGCAAGAACACAGAATAAGTGGTCTTTTAAACATCAGCTAGAGAGTAGCTTGCTATCACTGACTAATGACTGCTTTGCAGTGATTTATCTGCTTCATAGATATCAAAGAGGGATTTGAAGCTCAGCGTTTCCTTATACAGTCAGTGAAATGTGTGCGTATGATTTCACTGGCTCCCAAAAGGGCCTCTGAAGTTGATGGGAGAGAGAGCTGCCTTATGTATCGGTCAGGGTTCTATTATTGTGACGAAATACCATGGCCCAAAGTAACTTGTGAAAAAGGTTTTATTTGGCTCACTTATCCCAAGTCACAATTCGTTGAGGGAAGAAGCCAAGGCAGGAACTAAACTGGGTGGGAATCTGGAGTCGGGCTGATGCAGAGGCCATGGAGGAGTGCTGCTTACTGGCTTTCTCCTCATGGCTTGCTCAGTCTGCTTTCTTATATGACCCAAGACCACCAAAATGGGCTTGCCCCTACTACATCAATCACGAATTAAGAAAATGCTCCACAGGTTCGCCTATAGCCCAATCTTATGTATGCCTTTTCTCAATTGAAGTTCCCTCTTCTCCGATGACTACAGTTTATGTCAAGTTGACATTAATCTAGCCAACACCATGGACCCTTGTCAACTTGACACAAAAACACACCACTGTTAAAACATAACCCTTCCTTTCTTGTTTATCTCCAAAATCACACATTACTATCAAAGTTACAGTATAAAACATTTTATCCACTTAAATGTCCCATAGCTTTACACATTTAAACACTTTAAAGGTTGTCTCTTTAAAAAAAATCTCCAGTGTCCTTTTAAACATAAAATCTCTGCAAAACTCCAAAACCTCTTTACAAGTCCAAAGTCTCTCAACTGTGGGTTCCAGCAAAATCAAAAATAAATACTTTCTTATTCCAAGAGGGAAGAATCTGGGCACAGGCACAATCGGATCAAAATCAAACCAAACTCCACTAGCGTCAATAAATCAATGCCCAGCGTCTGGGATTCACTCATGATCTTCTGGCCTCCTGCAAAGGTCATTTCTCTGGCTCCACCCTCTGCTGCACACACAGATTGTCTCGCGTTCAGGCTGCCTCCCTTCTAAAGCTGTTCTTGGCATTGGGGGGTCACCCCCTGCTACTGGCATCTCGAAAATTCTGGGGTAGTCTCTTGTCATGGAGCTGCACTTTTACCAATAGCCTCCCCTGGGCTTTCTTCATGGTGCCAACTGTCTTCATGACCCCTTCAATCCCGGGTCTTCAACTGCTATTGAGGTTGCACCGGTGGCCTCTTAATTGTATGGAGGCCTTTTCTTAATGGACGCTCCATCCTCCCAGAAGACTACAGCTTGTGTCGAGCTGGCATAAAACTAGACAGTGCAGGATCTTTATTCTCATTCTGCAGATGAGGAAATCAAGGTCCTTGTAGGTGAAACACCCAGTTCAAGGCCATAGATACAGGACAATGTCTCCTGCGTGCCAGTCCAAAGTCCTTCCTTCTGTGTGGTATGGGATACATTCTCCGTTCTTCCATGACCTTACTCCCTAGGGACAACGAGGACCTGTGCTTCCTTGTTGGGACTGTCTGTGAAGGGAATGTTGTTTTCTCTTTCTTCCCCTTTCTGCATGGCAACTCTTCCCACAGTGTAAGGCCAATACCACCACATCCACTCCCTGATAGATTTACTTTTGTCTTCATGGTCTCTTCAAATGCTTCTTCTACTCCAGCTATCTGTGGGTTCTGATGTGTAGCTAGGTGCTTTTGATAGAATCACAAAAGAGAAAGAAACCAGTGACTGATCATAGTGGAAGCCTGTTGTGTCAGGGATCAAATCTTTGTAGTGTGTGTGTGTGTGTTCATCATATAATAAATAATCAGTAAGTGATGGACCAAAAGTTGCTTATGCTTAAAAATCAGGCTATTCTGAAAAAAAAAAATCCAAGGTGGTTAAGAAATGGAAAGTAAGTTTTCAGCTTTCGATCTTCCGGGATTTCTTGAGGCAATGGATGCCTTCCCAAGCCCTGTGAATCATGGGATGGTTATGAATACTTGGGAGGCAAAGGGACTCTGGGAAGCTCTTTGTAAGATGGGTCTACCAGTACTTCTTGTTCTCAGTGTGCCTAACTTCCCCTAACGGATGCCCTGAAGAGTTGGCATGCATGCACAGCTGCTTTTGTCCAGATTTTTCCTCTAACCTAGTGTCAAAAACAACTCTAGACGGAGAAAAATGAATTGGGTGAGGGAAAAAAAAATCCATGAGTCCCAGAATAACCTCCAGTTTGGTAATGATTTATCCTGTCCCATTGTTAATTTTGCAATTAAGCAAGAGTACTTTATATGCCTGAATGACCCATGGATTGTATCTTAATCAAATTAATGCGTCTGCAACATCAGACCGATCCAGTGCTCAGCCATTAGTATGACAAATGGATAGAGTCCATGTTTTTTCTCTCTTTTCTTTCTCTTCTTCCCTTCAAACCCGCTGGCGTGAAAGGTCAGCTACCAACAGGCTGTTGTGCAGAAGGCTGCAGTGGAATCCTATTGGTTAAAAAAAAAGTGAGAAGCCAGCCCACCCACCCCCAAGCTCCATCAAACCAACTGTAAATGTGTGTGACTCTTGAATCTGGATGAAAAAAAAAAACCATGTGGTTAATTCTTCTTGTTGTGTACTTCCTGCCACTGACATTTGTCGCTGTGGCTGTGTAATGAGGTTGAGGCTGTGTAGGTGAACCCAACACAAGTGACCTATATATGCATCCCTCGTTGTCACCGCTCCTCTCTGCCATCATTCCTGGCACACCTGGGAAGCAGAAAAAGGCGACTAGGAACATCATCTAGAATTTGTCCTTCCTTGTAGCAGCCCTCTCAGACTCTTATGATCTACGTTGATAAGACAGCTGAAAATCTGATTTGGTTTAGTAACATGATGTGCATTTTTAAGATGATAAATCATAAACAATTGCTATTTGATTCAGATAAAGGGCCTGTGGTTTGGGTCAAGGTCACTCACTCTTGAACCTTCCTGGAGTTCTACACAACAACTTCCTTCGAGGATGTAAGTAATAGTTTCCTTGTTCTACCCAATCCGTTTTATGCACTAAACAAGACCATTTAAAACAGCATGTTAAGAGATCAAGTCACGTTCCTGCATGAGACTCAGACGGCTTCCCACTGTCCTCAGCACCTCCATGGAAGCTTTGAGTTCTTCCCAAGGCTTAGATGACCCTTGAGTCTAGGCCTTACCTTCCCCAGCGATGCATCTGTTTGAAATTCTTCTGCCGTTTCCTTGAGAAGTTCATACACGTGTACCATGAGATGTGATCCTACACACTCCTCCCAGCTCCCTCTTAACTCTGAGTCCACTTCATTTTTAACAGAGCCCGTCCCCTCTCGCTTTCCATCCTCAGAGGCTTCCCGCGGGCTGGTCCTCCTTCTCCTCCTCTTCTTGGTTCACAGTAATGAAGGACATCTCTTCAGACAGGACTCTTCTCTCCTACCCTGAAGCACCAGGCCATCCCTTCTCCCATTTTCCTTACTCTTGGTCCTGCGCTCTTACGTCCTGGCCTTCTAACCTTGTAAGTGTTTGTGTCCTTAATGTCAGTTTGTTTGCTAGTCGATACACCCCGTATCGACTCTGCATCTTTCCCTAGTCCTGGGTGTCTGATAGGCACTTAACATTGACTTTCCTAATACTCGAATTCCTTGGCTCTTAAATTGGAGAATATACATGCTGTCCTTATTTGGCAGGTAGCCATGATATTCACACTGATGCTTGGTACCTTTGAGATGCTGGGATGTCAGTGGGATGTGCAGGACACGTGAGGGGTTCTTTTTCTTTGTGTGTATGTGTGTGTGTTTTCTTTTTCTCCTCTGTTCATAGCTAAGGGGCTTGAGTATCAGGGTTTAGGAATTGCTGCCGCTTTACCACGTTCCAGCTGTAGGCACCACCGCTGCAGCGGCTCTTCTTCGGCCTCAATAGTCGGTGTCTTTCCTGTCCGACAGGCACTCAGAACACACATGTCAACCACTGGACATGCTTCCCTCAAGGACTTCCTTGTCCTCTCCACAGCTTCTCAGAGGGTAAAGGAGATGCTCGGAAATGCTGAAGAAGGTACATGGGACATCACTGCTGTCTCAATTCTTTGTCAAAAGGCTGAGGATTGGTCTTTCCCATCCCCTTCTGTCCTGAGAGGCCACGGCCTAGATTTATTTCGTTGCTCGTTCTCAGAACCCAGGGCTCTGACTTTGTGTCTTCTCTTCCTCCAGGGTACGCTGCTATGCTCCACGTTTTCAGGAATGCCAATGGTTCTCTCTGTAAAAGAAGGGTCAAAACAGCCTTACACGGCTTCAAGACTAAGTTAAATTGCATAAGTAATATTATTATCTTTCAAGATTTCTTACTTGGCTCTAAATAAATGTCAACTGATGATTGCTCTGCCACCCTTATAGACCCTGTGCTCAATCTGCCCCCAGGCCCATGTGTTCAGGCCCAGGATGAATGAGAAAATCAGTTTCTGTTAGTCCTCCTTGTCACAGGAGCGCTGGCATAAAGTGGACCATCTAGGGGCATTGACCTCACACCGGAGTCTTTGTTTTAGCCCCTTACAGTCTGACTTTCAAGATTCTAGTGTGTGAAGGGGGTGAAGTGGTAAGCAAGTTCAGGCGACCCTACTCATTCAGGGCCAGCAATCCAGCGGATGGTCTTTGGTTAGAACCATAACCCTGGCTGAGTTTATAGGCATGTGCCTTTTCCTCTCCCCAAGGAAATACAACCGGGGAAAGAACAGGAGGTGAACAGGAAAGAAGCAAAGAGGTTGTTGCTCCGCTCACAACCAATTTATCAAAAACAAAGTAGAACTGTTTACTTTGAACGTTGGGCCTGGAAGTGCAGTTTTTAACCAGGAAGGCAGTTGCTACCGTTGCTACTTTTTATAGCTGGTCCCTTAAAATGGTGGCAGTTTCCCTGCCTCTGAAGAAGGTACATGGATAGCAGACATGAAAGGACACCCAGCCACGTGCAATGGCACCTGTCTGGGAGGCCTAGTGCGACTGATAACTCCAGAAAGATCCTGGCTTTACAGCTGCTTCTGACTGCTGCCTTCCAGCTGGGCTGGGCTTTGGACCCTGCTGGCTTTGTTCTTTTTTAGGCTGCTACCCAGGTTCTCGAGCTGAGCGAGAAAGCTTCCTGCTCTATGCAACAGTCCTCTTTCGAGATTTCCAGTCCTTGAAAGGACCTATCTTAGAACTGCAAAGTTCGCCCATTTGAGTTGAAGAGCGGAGGCGAGGCTCCACCTTTGCCACGCCCAGCAGTGGGAGCACAAGTCAGTCCATCCCATTGCCTGCCTGGTGACTTGTTCCTTCACGGGACAGTAGAGAAGGGTCTCTGTGCCACAGAGGAGGCAGGAGAGATTGCCTAAGACACCCGCAAAGTGCGTGGCATGAATCAATCACCAGTGCAGGCTGACGGAGAACCTCAGGAAAGGAGGGTGTCAGGTGACTTCGAGAGGCAGCTAAGGAGCTCTCTTATGGGTGGGTCTGCAAGTGAAGAAGCCTCACGCTTGACATTTGCTTGCATACATAGATTTATGGTCTGAAAGTGGGAAATGAAATCGCAGTGGTAGATGAACTTTCTAGTGTGTGTTTACGTGTATTTTGAATACTCCGAAAAGTCCAGAGGAAGATGTCATTTTTAAAAATGCTCAACTTTTCCCCCCCTATTTTGATTTTTGTTGAAAGCGGTCTTTCCATCAATAGAGCAAGAGTATGGGGGTAGCAAGTGAAGAGCTGAGACTGTATTAATATGGGATAGTAGATCCATGCCTGTGTTATCAGATTCTTCAGCAGAGAAACTGGGATATTAAGTAATAAAAGGACAATAAAGAAGTGCCATGAGACAGGTGGTGTTTGCACCCTTAGAACATCCTGCAGGGTGCTGAACCCTTGGAAGATGGGGGTTGCTAGCTGTGGTCAGGAACCACTGCTGGAGAGAATGGCCCCTGAAGAGAGAATAGAGAAACCCAGGCAGAGTCAGGAGAATGCTCCAGGGACACAAAGCGGCACTGTGCCCCAGCTCGAGGGAGCACACTGATAGCAGACCACTGATGTCTGCTTGGGCTGCAGTGGTAGAATAGGCAGGGACTATTAAGAAAGTAGACAGGATACAGTCCAGGAGAAGCCAAGCTGGGGGTGTTAGCCTCCAACCTAGAACCTCCTAAGTGTTTTGCTCAAGGAATGGTCATTGTCAGCACAGCTAAGCGCGAGGACTGTCTAGATGCAGGACAAGCAAGTGGGCAGAGTGGTCTGGACTCAGCCAGCAATGATGGTGAAGGTGGGGAGAGGAGAAACACGGAGATGTTTTGGCAGCACAGACCTTGGCAATAGGGCAGCGGGATAGATGCTGGGTGCTTGAGGAGGAAGGGACTTTGGAGTCTGATCCAGGAATTTAAGGTGGGTGTTGGGTGCTTGGAATGTGGGTGCTGGGAACCAGTCAGAGAGATAGGAACCTCGCGAGGAAGAAACAGCTGTTGGCAGAGGGGGGATTTAGAGCGGAGACAGAGTTGGGGGGTTATGGGCATGCATTGCTTCTCAAAATATTTACCAGGTGCTACCTGCACCACACCCACCTGTGGTACTCAGAAGGACGTTGAAAGGGGTTTATTCACAGCTAGACAGTTCGTAGGCATGTTATCTATGAAGTGGGTGCAGAGAGTCTAAGATGGAGCATTCTTTCCAAAAAGTAACGGATCGTGAGGGTTTCTGGTGAGAAGTGTCTAGGCAATGCTGAAGAGATAGGAGAGGGTTCTAGCCTTCCTCTTGTCTCAGGTTATGGTCCGCTCTCATTTGCCCCAAGTATGTGCTAATTTGTTTGTATTGGTTTCCTTGGGGTGGGGGAGCACAGTACAAATAAGGCTCAGCCCATTCTTTCTTTTCTTTTTCTTTCTTTCTTTTTTTTCCTTTTCTTCTTCTTTCTTTTGCTTTAATTCAAGAGGAGAGAAGAGCTTTCATCTAAAGACCAGATGTCTTCTGCTGTGGTCTTTTGTGGTCGTTTCATTTTATTTCATTAAAAAAGAAAGAAAGAAAGAAAGAAAGAAATTCTCTTGTACACGAAGCTCATTTTAACATAATGGCAAAACCACAAAAGGCTCCATACAGAGGAGCTCTCGGGCTAGGCTGGGCTCAGCCGAGGAGACCAAACAAGGAGATGTCCAGTCCTTTTGGCTCCCCCCACTCCCCTTTCAGGGGGCCAGAGCAGCTGCATTTCAGATGCAAATGGAAGATGGGGAGGAGGGGGCAGTGGGCATGCTCAGGAAGCTGGCGTGCAGGTGCTGAGGATTCCAGACACCACTCCAGCAACAGGCTCTGGGAACACAGAGCCCACAACAGGCTTGAGCGTGCCCGCTCAGAGGGCTCAAGTGGGCCCGCAGCTGCACTGGGCATTCCTTTCTGTGGTCATCAATGGGCCCTGTATTGAAAGTAGGAGAGGGAGCAACTGGCACGTTGAAGGAAAGGAAACGCTTTGGAAAGGGAGTGAGCCCAGGGTTGTGGAGGCTTCCCCTGGGCTATGCTCATTATCTAGATTCAGGCCCGTGCATAAAATAGATATTTGATATCTGATCTTACAGCATCTGAGGTCTGGAAGGAATCCAGGGAGTCATCCAGACCACCTGTTCCTAGAGATGAGAAAGTACCCACCCTCCCAGGGGTCAGTGACTTGCCCCAGGCCACACCTTGTGTCAGTGAGATAGAGAATGTGGGGGAGGGGGGAGGGGGGAGGGAGGGGAGATGACATGGATTGGGCCCTCTCTGTCCTAGATAATGTATTTTTTTTTTTTTGTATAATCCTCACAGTAAATCTATGCGACTGTCTTCATAATTTCTTTCTTTTTAATGCGGGGAGATTGAGACTAGTTAACGTAAAAATTATCCCAAATCAGAAAGTGAATGAGTAAGTCAGGATTTAAATATATGTATTTATTTGTTTGTATGTATGCATGAGTGAATGTATGTATGTTTTACTCTGAAATTTATCCCTTTCTTTATGCTTTATTCCTGACTCCTAGGCAAGTGTTGTTTTCTCTCAGAAACAACACACATATCAGTACATATGCAAATATTGTTTCTTTTCCCATATGTGTAAAATGCACTAACCTAAATTTAAACCTCAAATGTAGAGCATTTGTCTTCAAACATATACATTATATACATTAAAGGGCTGTGTTATCAAATGCAGTATAAAGTAGTTATGGCTATGGTTGGTGGTGCTCTCGTTCACACAACATGTACCCGGTAACTGTTTGGATTTTAGTTGTTCTTTTTTATTTGAAAGACTACTCTTCCTTAGAGACAGAACCTGGTACCTACTAGCCTTATCATTACTATGAATCTTATATATTTACACTCTACCTGTGGTCATGAGACGCATTTGCAAGTCCTGGTTTGATGCGTCTTGGTTTTACTAGGAAGGAGGTAGTAAGCAAAGCCCTCAGTGCTATCCTATAAATAAGAAAACTGGGTGTCCTGAGAAGATAATAATTCTCCCAGAAAAACCTAAGCTCAGGTCTTCTCAGGGGCAAAAGCTGCTCAGCGAGGGGCAGACAGCTGATAGAACCTGGAAAACCATAGCCCTCGGCACTGCTAAATTACACTGGCTTCCTTTCGAGAGATGATGTGGTCTGAAGTGTAGAACTGCGGGTCTGTAGACAGACAAGCTGACTCTGTGTGCGTGCGCGTATGTGTGTGTGCATATGTGTGTGTGTGTGTGTGTGTGTGTGTGCACGCGTGCTCTCAAGTGCGCTTCTGTGGGTGGCACCTCAAAGTGTGGGTGGTACTGGAAAGGGAAGGGATGGGAGAGCGGTGACCTAGAAGAGGTGAGACTCTGTGGGTGGCTTTCTTTGCACATAGCTATCACCCTCTGTCTGCCTGAACGCTGTGGCAATCCTTGGGTGAGTGCTGTCGAAAGAACACCCAGTGGGTAGAAGCCAGCCATGCTGGTGGCATAGCTAGAATCCTGTTTTAAGGTGGCCCAGATTCTGGGTGCTAGTGTTAAGGCATTTTGTGTTCTGGGTGCTAGTGTTAAGGCATTTTGTGACTTCAACCTGAGTTTCTGAAAGCAGCCTTTTTTTTTTTTTTTTTTTTTCTGTGTAGGTGAACCCACTATCTTTCCTTGGGAAAATTAACTCAGCAATCTCCTCTGCTGACTGATAAGCCAGAAGTGTGACCTGCCTGTTTGAAGAACAATATCACCTGTGATCTGAGACTGCAGTGGTTGTCTGCTGCTGCCGAGATCAGACTCCTGTGTGGTGGGTGGAACACTGGGGGCCAGGGGCTCAAACAGGCTCCAGGACCTCATGCTTGCCTTTGCTAGTCCACACACTCAACAGACATTTGTTGAGTGGGTATTTTAGAAAGCTGCTTTCAAGGATCTCTCGGTGCTGAGGGAAGGGGGAAGAAAAGCATAATCAAACAGGTGTAGTAGAGGGCTCCATGGGAGAGAAAATCCAAGTCAGATGCAGAAGATGGAGAGTTTGCCTGAGATGCACATCCCCTGCAGAGGAGTAGCATGATCAGAGATTCAGACGTGGGAAGAGGGCAGTGTCATGCAGGACTCCTAGGGCTGGCTGCAATCTTGGGCGTGTCGCTGTGCGCCTGAGTTTTGGTGTTGGGAACAGCCAGCCAAACCAGCAGGTAGAGAGGCATCGGATGATGAAAGGCCTGAATCTGGACCATCCTATGAGAACTGCATTGGAAGATGGCAAACCGACGCACAGCAAGACAATACATGAAATCTGAAAGTGTCATTCCGCACACAGTCTGAGAACCGGGCTGAGGCTAAGAGGCAGGGAGAGAAGTCAGAAAAGGTGAGAAGCAGCCGATGAGCAATGGTGGTGAGTTGTCCAGCTCAACCGCAAAGGGGAAGGAAAGAGAAAAGACGTGTGAAAATCCTGGAGCCGGTGTTCATCTAGACACAGGCATGATTAAGAACACAGGAGGAAGAGGAGCCCAGAATGTGCTGGGGTCGATCTAGCCTGAGTAATGAGGTAGGTGGTGGCACAGTTAACCAGCAGAGGAGACAAATGTGGCCGGGTGAGCTGGCACCTTGTGTTCAGGTACAGACCTGCTGCTTGTCCAATGCTCAGGGATGTCAACGTGTAACTATGGGGCATAGTCTGGGGTCTAGCCGGCTGTCAGGATTAGAACTGATACATGCTGACTTGCGTGATACAGGACGTGTTTAAACATCCAGCTCATTCCCGTGGTACTCAAGTGTCCAATGTCCAGCTAACTGTCTCTGGAGGATTGGGGATGCTTAGCATTGGTGCTGAAGGGCATACAGGAAGCACACTGTGAGGTGAAGTAGAAGAATACACAAGGAAGCGCCCGGGCCCCAGTGTGTCTGTGCGGTTACAGCCAGGACAGGGACCAGATCAGATCTCCTTATGCTGGAGCCAGCCTCCATCAGATAGAGCGTTCACTCATTTCCTCTTCGCCCCCCACCTTCTTCCCACTACCAGTACCTCCTCGCCTTAGTCACCGAACTGAGTCATCTCTGAGGCTATTCCTGTCACCCCTCCCTCCATCGGGGTGCACAGAGTTTGAGAAGACACTACAGGGCAGAAGCATTGTGGGAACAAGAAAAACGGTCTCTCACTCTGGGATTTCAATCCATGGAACACTCTTGGGTTCCCAGAAGTCGCTGTCCATGATTCTTGGGGAAAGAAGGGAAGAAAAGTGTGATGGAGATAGAGTCCTTCTTGGATGCTCAGCAAATGTTGGATTTGTCAACATCCACTCCCTTCCACACTGGTCATAGGCAATGGCATTCTCCTCAGTGAGTTAAGCCTTCTCCTATGGCTATACTGCACATTCAGCTATAATACTTCAGAGATCGTGGTGTTGTACCATATTTCTCTGCCTCCTTATATCATCTCCAGGGATGAATGATTTTCAAGCCGATTCACCATGACTACCTACCCTGTGCACTAGCTTGCTACTACACTAGAGGGATTTCTATAGGACTTGAGCTCTTGAGAAGCCCAGTGTCCCTTAAGAGAGCCCTTTGTCCTTTGACTTATTCCTTGAGAGTCTCTGAACCCCACCTATAAGTAGCATCATTGTAGAAGATGTTTAGGTAGGTGAGCAGAATTTCTGCTTTGCCACCTTCTACTACAGTCCACAGGATGCCATGGAAAGATAGAATGAGTGCTGAATACTCTTGATAAAGAGTTCAAGGGAGATAGCCCAGCTCCTTTGGATACATCCTGCAGTGTGAAGCTTCTGTTAAACATGGAATCTGGGGCCGGGAACCAGGGTCATGGCAATTAAGTGCATTGGCGTGGGGGACTATGGGAAATGTCAGGTGACTGGTTAGATGTGAAGCGGCAGCAGAATGGCAGAGGTCAAGTGATTGAAAGAAGCCTTTAGAGCAGTCGGAACAAGAAACGAGTTGCTGAAGTTTTCCATACTTGGTTTTTCTAACAGTCAGTCAGTTATCTGTTGTGTGGACCCCCGGTTGCACATGCTACTGATGAAGTTATGGAAGTGACTCAGAAGAAAGAACTCTCTTGACTTTGAGGAACTCAGAGATGCATGAAATGGCCACATTTTAATGATGGTTTTCAAAACTTGTATAATGTTAAAAGTGGTAGTGAGTCCAGAGAGTAGGGGGAACCGGTACTTTGGGAGTGGTAAGAAAAGGCCCTTTGAAGAAATGGCATCAAAGTTGAATCTGAGCAATAAACAGGAGGTTTTCCTTGTGTGTGTGTGTGTGTGTGTGTGTGTGTGTGTTAGGAGGGCAGTGGTCACAGGGAACAGCAACAGGGGAAGATGTTCCAGAATGATGACCTTAATGAAAGGAATCAGACAGTAGGACAAGTAAGCCAGTAAACTAACAAGACAGAATGGTCTGGAAGCCAGCCACACTGTGCTGACTTCCTTGAACTCTGTTGTTAGGGTCATGCCCTTGAGTTCATCCTGAGAAGCAGCTGCCAAGCCCTGGCCTTGGCTTTCACTAGTTTTCATTCTTGGTTTTTCTCAGTAACTAGGACCTTCATGGATCAGCATCTCCTTCTCCTTGAACGCAATAGAACACATGCTCTGGCACAGCACAGAATTTGTTTATAGACGCAGGAAACCAAGCACTGCGGTTGATGGTGAAAGCAGAAAGAGGGCACCGTAGCTGGGATTGACCATGTCCGTACACACATAGAACCCAGGGGTGCAGCGTCTGTCTCCGGTGGACAGGTGTGGTGTTTTGTTTCCATTCCCACCTATACCTAAAATGAAGAGGTGGGCTTCGAACAGATGCTTGTGCTCCTTGGAACGCTCTTGAGAAGAATTGCCTCCATTTGTCTTCATTTCTAGGCACTGTCCTCCAAGGATTTCAAAAGAAGATCAGTGTGGAGCCAAAGGACATCATATACAAGGATCATGGTCCCAGATGGGACGAGAATCTAGAATCCCACATTCTTAAGGGCCACCTACTGAAAACTAGGCCAGGTCAGCATTTTCTACTTTGTTATGTAAGAACCTAAGGATGGTTAGATTCTACAGCGTTCAGAGACAATTGCAGAATGATGTCCATGGTACTTGGGGGCTTTATGTTCCTGGGAACCGTGTAGACTGTGACACTTCTCAGAGGGTCGATGGGCAATGTGAACACCAGCTCTCAAGGCATGGCAGAGCATTTTGTCTTGGCTTTACCATGTATTCTCTGATGACCTTTGGACATGGCTGCTTTCCCAACTGTAGCCCCATTTTCTCATTCCCAAAACAAAGCAGTTGGTGCTCAGCTACTGAAGGCCTTGTAGCTTTTGAGGACAGTGGATAGCATCTAAAAGGATTCGGGGCACCTGATTGGTGGACCGGGTCGTTGGCTGGTGACTGGATTGTCTACTCCATGGACCAGGAAGGGCCCACTCTTGTTCTTGCCCATACTCTGCCGTCTGAATCCAAACTGAAAAGGGTTTCTTCCACACGCGCAGTGCTAGCATTTTATGGATGCCTTCTACAGACTTTGAATAGTTTTTGGTTGGTGAAGCCTCTGCATCGATGCCAAACAAAATTTGATTTAGAGTTCCAGCAGCGCAGGGTTCAGCTGTTGCGATCCTGGAGGACCATGGTGGCTACCATGATGTGGTACTGCCAGGGTGTGGATAGGCACGCTGACTTGGTCCAAACCAGCAACCCTTAAACCTGTCCCTTTCACCTCCATTCTCCAGCGATTTCTCTCAGCCAGGAGTCTAAGGATTAATTCCCCTGCCTGCTAAGCGTCTGCTTGTGAAATTTAGTACTTTGCCTATTTTCACATATTCACAATGGTGCATGTACATATATAGTAGATTTATGATTTGATATCTACATATTCCTTGATTGCAATATCTCTATTTAATCTAGACAATCCCTCATGTATCTATTCATTTGGTTGGTTTGAAGCAGGGAAGAAAAGTGTCAAGAACTTCAATCAATGCTCTAAGACAGCCAGGGAGAATCTGGCTGATTTGTCCTGGGCTAAACAGTTTTTAAAAAGAGGATTTATGCTCCCCACCACTCAACTTGAATTAGTGTAACTTTCTTATATAATTTCCTTAGCTATCTGGGCATGATGGCACAAGCCTTTAATCTCAGCACTTAGAAAAGGCTAGCATATCTCTGTGATTTCAAGACCAACCTGGTCTGTATAGAGTT